>NC_086453.1:117145808-117283308 GCF_028390025.1 Pseudophryne corroboree
GCCCGTCCCAGTGCGTACTGTGTCTGCAGTAATTGGTTATGGTTACACTCTTGTGGTGTTTCTTTTCTGTCAGGCTTTTGCTGACGTTGTTCATGCCATGGCATACGGTATCTTATTATTGATTGGGTTGACACACAGGTTGTGTTACTTATTTTATCAGCAAGTGGCTGTGTATTTTTTCATTCCGATGGCTGGTGTTCTATTGAATGCCACGTTCTGCGGTATGTTCGTGGTGTGAGCTGGTATGACACTCACCGTGTTTAAACAATAAATTCTTTCCTCGAAATGTCCGTCTCCCTGGGCACAGTTTTCTAACTGAGGTCAGGAGGAGGGGCATAGAGGGAGGAGCCAGTTCACACCCATTCAAAGTCTTATAGTGTGCCCATGTCCATATGATGGTGAGCTGCTCAATCAGATTGTGATTTCACTCAGGTGCTAAAAGGGAGGGGTAATTCTGTGTAAAAAAAACAATTTGTGTTCCCTAATGCAATGCACACTGAGTGAAAAATAATAATACTGCATAATAATCAGATAATACGGAGATCTTAGTTGCGTATATCTGCAGATATAGGGTTAAGCCCCCAGGCCGATCGACAAGGCTTCTCCGTCAAAAAAATGAAATAACTTTTAAAAAGGGTCTCTAAAGCTAGGTACACACTATACAATTATAGTGTGGTTGAATGGAAATCTAGTAATGGATGAGAGCAAATGACAATCGACTATTTGCTCCCAAACACTGCAAAACGGACAAAAACAGTTGTTCATACAAGTTCGTTAAATTTGCGTTTGACCAATTTGTATGAACGATAGGTTTTGTAGGTTTTCCAGTGTTCGGGGGCAAATGGTCGATTGTCATTTGCTCTCATCCATTACCAGATTTTCATTACAACCAGCCAGATCCGCCAGATAATTGTATAGAGACCATGGGGTATATGCAATTCACGGCGAATCGCGGCAATTTTTCGCCGTTTTTTAATTCGACTTAATTCGACAGGTGAATTCCGGAAGGTGGCTGCCGGAATTCACCATATTCAATGAAAAACGGATTCGCCAGAACCGCGGGCAAAAATCGGCCGATTTGGCGGATTTTGCCGCGATTTAAAAAAACGGGAAAAAAACGGAAAAAAACGGAAAAAAAAATGGCGTGGGGTCCCCCCTCCAAAGCATAACCAGCCTCGGGCTCTTCGAGCTGGTCCTGGTTCTAAAAATGCGGGGAAAAATTGGGCAGGGATCCCCCGTATTTTTAAAACCAGCACCGAGCTCTGCGCCTGGTGCTGGTGCCAAAAATACGGGGGACAAAAAGAGTAGGGGTCCCCTGTATTTTTAACACCAGCATCGGGCTCCACTAGCTGGACAGATAATGCCACAGCCGGGGGTCACTTTTATACAGTGCCCTGCGGCCGTGGCATCAAATATCCAACTAGTCATCCCTGGCCGGGGTACCCTTGGGGAGTGGGGACCCCTTCAATCAAGGGGTCCCCCCCCCAGCCACCCAAGGGCCAGGGGTGAAGCCCGAGGCTGTCCCCCCCCCATCCAATGGGCTGCGGATGGGGGGGCTGATAGCCTTTTGTGATAATGAAAATAATATTGTTTTTTCCAGCAGTACTACAAGTCCCAGCAAGCCTCCCCCGCAAGCTGGTACTTGGAGAACCACAAGTACCAGCATGCGGGAGAAAAACGGGCCCGCTGGTACCTGTAGTACTACTGGAAAAAAAATACCCAAATAAAAACAGTACACAGACACCTTGATAGTAAAACTTTATTACACACTACCGACACACACATACTTACCTATGTTGACACGCCGACTGCCACGGTCTCCGACGATCCGAGGGTACCTGTGAAAAAATTATACTCACCTTCCAGCGTCCAGAGGTACATCCACGTCCAGAGTATAATCCACGTACTTGTTAAAAAAACAAACCGCAAATACCCGCTCCATACCGGACTGAAAGGGGTCCCATGCTGACACATCAGACCCCTTTCTCCCGAATGCCGGGACATCACGTGACTCCTGTCACTGAAGTCCCTTCAGCCAATCAGGAAGCGCTACTTCCGTGGCGCTCACCTGATTGGCTGTGCGCTGTCTGTGCTGTGACAGCGCATCGCAAAGCCGCTCCATTAGTTTCAATGGTGGGAACTTAGCGGCTAGCCGGGGGGTTACCCGCGGTCAGCCGCTGACCGGCGGGTGACCTCGCCGCTAGCCGCTAAGTTCCCACCATATAATGGACGGGGCTGTGCGATGCGCTGTCACAGCACAGACAGCGCACAGCCAATCAGGTGAGCGCAACGAAGTTGCGCTTCCTGATTGGCTTTAGAGACCTTTGTGTGACAGCTGTCACTGACAGGTCTCATTCGGGGTAAGGGGTCTCATGTGTCAGCATGGGACCCCTTTCAGTCCGGTGGTCCGTGTGTTCGTTTTCTTTTTTTGCCAAGTACGTGGATTTATCTCTGGACCCTGGCTGAGGTGAGTATATTGATCTTTTCTTTTCAGGTATCCGTGGATTCTACATGGAGAAGAGGACCGATGTCGGCGTGTGAACATAGGTAAGTATGTGTGTGTCGGCAGTGTGTAATAAAGTTTTATTTGTCACGGTGTGTGTGTACTGTTTTTATTTGGGTATTTTTTTTCCAGTAGTACTACAGGTACCAGCGGGCCCGTTTTTCTCCCGCATGCTGGTACTTGTGGTTCTCCAAGTACCAGCTTGCGGGGGAGGCTTGCTGGGACTTGTAGTACTGCTGGAAAAAACAATATTCTTTTCATTATCACAAAAGGCTATCAGCCCCCCCATCCGCAGCCCATTGGATGGGGGGGGGGACAGCCTCGGGCTTCACCCCTGGCCCTTGGGTGGCTGGGGGGGGGGGACCCCTTGATTGAAGGGGTCCCCACTCCCCCAGGGTACCCCGGCCAGGGGTGACTAGTTGGATATTTGATGCCACGGCCGCAGGGCACGGCATAAAAGTGACCCCCGGCTGTGGCATTATCTGTCCAGCTAGTGGAGCCCGATGCTGGTGTTAAAAATACGGGGGACCCCTACTCTTTTTGTCCCCCGTATTTTTGGCACCAGCACCAGGCGCAGAGCCCGGTGCTGGTTTTAAAAATACGGGGGATCCCCTGTCAATTTTTCCCCCGCATTTTTAGAACCAGGACCAGCTCGAAGAGCCCGAGGCTGGTTATGCTTTGGAGGGGGGACCCCACGCCATTTTTTTTTAGGATTTTACCGTTCCAGCAATAAAAAAAAAAAAAAAAAATATTTTTAAAAATATATAAATTATATTTGTGCCTCCAAAAAAAAAAAAAAAAGTACCTAATCCCTTCTAATATAAATAGATATGCTATTCCTAAAAAAAAAAACACCAAAAAAAACATGTTTAAAATTTTTTTAATTGTTTTCACCCTCCAAAGTGTGGCGGATTGAAAATGATGAATTTGCTGTCTAAAAGCACTGCTGTCGAATTTCCAAACTTGAATTGAATATGCTTTGGTCGAATTGCAGCACTTGTATCATTGCAGAAAAGTCGAATTTGCAAAAATTCGAATTTCAAAAAGTCGAATTTTGAAAGTCGGTTTTTTGGTCGGAAAGCACTGAATTGCATAGGCAAATTTTTTTTTTGGGCGAAAATGACCCGAAATTCGACAATTTCGGGAATTCGACCGCAATTGCATATACCCCCATGTCTACCTAGGAACCATGTAGACCTACTTGCTGTCGACCAATAGTGGTCGACCTAAGTGTGGTGACCCTATGATCCACACCCGCTTATTCCCATATAGAGGTAGCACATGGACCCTCTTCCTGTGCATACTGCACGTATGCACCCTCGATCTTCACTAGGTAGCTTTCCCCCTTGCTTTTATCATTGCTTAGTGGTCTGCATTCATTCTGCCTTCACCCCGCAATCCACATAATACATTTTGGGGTTCATTTATCAAAAAAAAATCTCTAAAGGTCATATTTTCTATCGCAGCTCTCCGTGGTGATATCATTTGTTTAACGGGACTTATTATTTAAAAAAAAAAACAATGTTGCTCAGCAATGCTAGCTGGCAGCAATAAGCAGTAACTTATTACATTGTTGGCCAGTCAGGGTCCCTTCTGAGCATGCGTGACCCGGGATTGCTGGATCACACACACTGACTGCCCTTGGAGCCTGGTCATGAGCTGCTAGTTGCAGATTCATCCAAAATTAAAAATAATATAATTTATTTATTTTTTAGGTAAAAAATAAATAAATAAAAAATGATTACTTTTTTATTATGTAACCAGTACATGTGATTGGCGTTTCTATAATGGGTGCAATGGGTGCTGTGCACACGGGCCACTGGGTCCAGGGAGGGGGCCCACACCGCACCCATTTTAATACTTACCTTTCTGGATTCCAGCGCCAAGAGCTGTTATCGCGCCGGAAATCGCAGCCAAAATGGCCACTGCGCATGCACGGTAGCCAAATTGGTCTCCGGATCACGACGGGCGCCATGTTTCCGGAGACCTGCGCATGCGCAGTAGACTCCGGCACAATGCCGGAGTCTACAGCGCCGTGCAGAGGAGGGGGCCCACCCAGAGGTGCACACGGGCCCCCTCCTCTGTAGAAACGCCCCTGATGTGATTTATTTGAAATGGATAAGAAGGCATTTTTTCTCTGCACTGCATCTGTTAACAACATCCTATTAACTTTGATAAGTATAAAGAATCCTGAATTTTACCTTATATTAATAAGCCCCTTAACTTGGAATTTCCATCAAATTCATGGTACCTAGAATCATCTTAAGGGATGTCCGCTTCTCATGCACTATGGGCCAGTTCTGTGAGCTCGCCCACAGGATAGCATTTGACAGACAGTCCCCCTGTGCATGACCCAGAGCATGTATTGGAGTTGCTTAAATGCTGCCTGCGTTGTGCATTTCCATTTCCATGTACTTTGTGGGATGAGCACATGCCTGTAGCAGGACCTATTTGCATTCCCGCTCTGGGCCCTTCAGCACCAAGGTAGAAGTTCCTCACAGCTTGCACTTGCTCTAAGCCCCATGTCTCCATGCTGTCTATGCTCATAAGTGACCGTCTTTTCCTTGTAATACTGTACATGTTATGTACAGTATATATAAATGACTAACATTTATGCAGATAAGTCCTATAGTATTTCATTTGTACATACAGTAGTCTGCGAACAAGTACAAGGCAATGCTGATACCCGGCGCTGTGTAGATATTGGTTTTATACGTCTACAGGTTAATGTTCCCTTAACATATTTTTAAATGAAACCATCTTATAACTCTGTCCCAGGACGTATATCCTTGCTGAGTTTGTCAGTACGTCTTGGCTTAATTAACATTTGGAGACCATACAGTATGTTTGTTCATCTATTGTGTCCCTGTCTTTTCTCTCTACCAAGTCACTTTTTCTTCTAACTTATCAGCTTCCTACAAGTGCATAAACATCTCCATACAGAGAGGGAAGTAAAAGAAGGACAGCTATGAAGAAAGAAATGAAGGGAGGGGGAGCACTTGGGGAATGACGTAGGTTCTTCTTGCGGCTCTTCATTGGGATTCTAGTCAGCACCTCTCAGCTCTGCAGAAATCCAGCTGTGTTGCACTGTTAATAGCTTGGGATCCACCAGTCTGAGAATTCCTTCCCCCAAATCATCTATATCAGATCCTCCGCTGCCGTTTGCTGTACCTGCTGTCATTCATGCACCGTACAAAAAGCAGAGTAGATGGTTCAGTATCAGGTTAATCTTTTCCTTCAATTAATACTGTTCACCCTCTGATACACTTCATGATCTAATCGACAGAGAATGTTTTGTCTTTACATTCATGTTTCTCACTGTTGAATTGTCAAGCTTTATTGAAGAGCGCTCGTGTTCTCATTATTCCCACATGATTGGTTCTGCTCTTTCTGTATACCTTTCATGCCTAACGCCCCAACTAGATTTGCTTTTCATCTTGCATCCCAGCATCTCCTTCTCCTGTGCATAGTTGTGCAGAATGCCTCCACGCATACATAACTACATAGTCTGCTTTTTCTCAATGATGCCATGATGATTACAGCCAAGCTTTCTGAGTTGGAGACTCAAGTGTGATTCTAGCAGGAGATTAATAGAGCAGACACAAATGCGGCCTAATGCTTGAGGGTGAGCTGGCTATATCTTCAGCAGAAGGGAGTAGAAAATTAGGTCATTTTGTTTCCTGATAATTATTAAAGGTCATTTTGGGCAAACTAAAAAAAGTAAAGATTGCTGTTAAAATAACAGGGTGCGTTAGTGAGAAAAAGGTATTGTCACTGAGAAACGTCATACCGACTCCCACGAAAAAACGTACTACCACTCATGAGTCAAACTAGAGTTTAAAGCTGCAATGCCACGTAGTGTTTTGCTGTATTTTAGTTAATTATTTGTTTAGATTCAAAGATCATGTTTTGTACCTATGGTTGCTGTCATATAGGTCTACTTTTTGTAAAACCTCTCTGGGAGAGACGTATCAAACATTAGAGAGATAATATGTAGAAGTTGCCCATAGTAACAATTATCCAGCTCAGTCTTCCCCTCTGTGAGAAACTGTATATGGCTGCCTCTCAATGATAGTCTCACATAGCTGCCACATGTTTATTTGCATTTCAGCTCTTAAGCTTGTTCCTAAGGAGAGGGTCATGTGATCACTGGCACATGATGCTGTCTCCACATACATGGTAGATGGGAGGAGGGCAGACGCCATGTGACTTTATATGCCATGGCAGTCACATGACACTTAGTAAAGTGTAAACCCTTTACAGTTGATTACCAACAGAAGTAAGAAAAAAGGATAACATGGCCCGTATGTAATGGTACCCGAGATCACTGGAGGGAAGAGATGCTGACCAATCTCGGGTGTTTTTTTAACGTGGCAGTCACTTACAAGGCAAAACAATGCCTTGTAAGTGATTGCCCCTTTAAAAAAATGTCCGAGATCGACCAGCATCTCGCACCTCCTGTGGTAGTTAGGGCATCTGTTTGTATAAGTCTATGGGAGGTACGGCTAAGCCTCTTTTGTTCTGGTCTTGGTCATTCATTTCGGTGTCAGTGATCTATGGAAACGGATGGTTTTGGTAATACAGTGCTCTATGGTAGATGATATTGCCCAGATTATGTTGGTCTGGCCATTTTGTAAAATTGTATTGTCATTTATTGATCCTAAATTGGTTGTACGGGCTATTGAAGAGGATAGGAAGAAGACGATCTCGGCTGTGGCAAAATTTGTGTTTGTCAATGATAAACGTATTGTTATACATTACAGAATTAAGTTTCTTTATTAATATTTGTATAATCCTGATTGGGTCCATTTGACCGAGAATGGTCTTGTCTATTTCTCTACGATCTATTTTTTGCTATTGCTTCTGTGCATTAGTGGTATGGTGGTGGTGTGATGTTTATTTATCAAAACCTTGCTGTGGCAAGAAAAGGAGATTTATGGTAGACTTTCCATTGTTAAATCTCTTTCTGCAAAGTACATTGGGTTCCACAGGGAAACATCGGGTGTAGAGTGGTTCTTGATCCAGAGAGGCACCAACAGGTAAAAGCTTTAGACTGTCCCAGGATGCATTGTGGGGCCTCCTCTATTAACCCGCCTCCAGGCACTGTGCGCTCAGTTTTGTTAACCAGTCCAATGTAGGAGCAGGCAAAAGAGAAGGCAGATGTTAGTCACATAGAACCACATTCTCACGGCAGGAGAAGAGACCAGCAGCTAATGCCATACAAACCCATAGAAGCTAGGTGCGTCAGGGTGGGCGCCCTGTGGAACCCAATGTACTTCACAGAAAGAGATTTAACATTGGTAAGTCTAACTTAAATCTCCTATTCTGAAGCAGGGTACATTGGGTTCCACAGGGAAACATCGGGTGTAGAGTGGTTCTTGATCCAGAGAGGCACCAACAGGTAAAAGCTTTAGGCTGTCCCAGGATGCATTGTGGGGCCTCCTCTATTACCCCGCCTCCAGGCACTGTGCGCTCAGTTTTGTTAACCAGTCCAATGTAGGAGCAGGCAAAAGAGAAGGCAGATGTTAGTCACATAGAACCACATTCTCACGGCAGGATAAGGGACCAGCAGCTAATGCCATACAAACCCATAGAAGCTAGGTGCGTCAGGGTGGGCGCCCTGTGGAACCCAATGTACTTCACAGAAAGAGATTTAACATTGGTAAGTCTACCATAAATCTCCTACTCTGCAGCAGGGTACATTGGTTTCCACAGGGAAACATCGGGTGATGTCCTAAAGCAGTTCCTCAAGGGATGGGATGCACCTTAGCGGGTATGAGAACCCGGCGTCCAAAGGAAGCATCCTGGGAGGTGGAAGTATCAAATGCATGGAGCCTAATGAATGTGTTCACTGAGGACCACGTAGCCACCTTGCACAATTGTTCAGTGGACACTCCACGGCGGGCCGCTCGAGAAGGTCCAACAGACCAAGTAGAATGGGCAATAATAGCAGCAGGAACTGGGAGTCCAGCCTGTGCTTAAGCTTGTGCATTCACCATTCTAATCCATCTGGCCAGGGATTGCTTATTCGCAGGCCAGCCACATTTGTGAAAACCAAACCGTACAAAAAGGGAATCTGACCTCCAGATAGAGGCAGTCCTCTCCACGTATATACGGAGAGACCGTATCACATCCAAAGACCGCTCTTTGGAGGACAAACCAGAAGAGATGAAGGTTGGAACAACAATCTCTTGGTCTAGGTAAAAAGATGACACCACCTTAGGTAAATAACAAGGGAGAGTTTTAAGAACTGCCCGGTCATGCTGAAATATCAGGGAGGGTGGACGACAGGCCAAAGCGCCTAGGTCTGACACCCTCCTAGCAAGGGTAATAGCCAGTAGGAACAGGACCTTGACTGTGAGCCATTTAAGGTCCACTGACTCAAGAGGTTCAAATGGAGACTCTTGCGGGGCATTCAGGACAACAGACAGATCCCATGGAGCCACAGGAGGGACATAGGGAGGCTGAATCCGTAAAACACCCTGAGTGAAAGTATGAACGTCTGGAATAGATGCAATTTTTCTCTGAAACCCCACCGACAAGGCAGATATATGAACCTTGAGGGAGGCCAGGCGAAAGCCGAAGTCCAGGCCTTGTTGCAGAAAATCCAGAAGTCTGGAAGTTCCGAATTTGTATGCATCATAATTCTTAGCAGCACACCAGGTGAAGTAAGAATTCCAGACCCTGTAATATGTCCATGCAAATGCCTGTTTTCGGGCCTTTAGCATAGTTTGGATAACCCCCTTGGAGAATCCTTTGGCCCTCAGGAGTGATGCTTCAAGAGCCACGCCGTAAAAGCCAGTCTGGCCAGGTCTGGGTAGAGACAAGGGTCCTGAACGAGGAGGTCTGCAACGAAGTAGAAGAGGATGCTCTATCGATAGACCCTGCAGGTCTGAGAACCAATGCCGTCAAAGCCACGCTGGAGTGACTAGAAGTAGTATTCCTCCTTCTTGTTTGAACTTCCGTAGTACCCTGCACAGGAGTGACACTGGAGGGAACACATAGGACAGCCGAAAGTTCCATGGAATTGCCATTGTGTCCATGAATGCTGCTTGAGGATCCCTGGTTCTTGATCCGAAGACCAGAACTTTGTGATTGTGTCGAGACGCCATCAGGTCTACATCTGGTAGGCTCCAATTGTCCACTAGGAGTTGAAAGACTTCCTGATGAAGACTCCAATCTCTGGCATGCACGTCCTGAGGACTGAGGAAATCCAGTTCCCAGTTGAGGACTCCCGGAATGAACACTGACGATGTCCTTAAAGATTATAGGGACCTAGGCCAAAAATTAAAGGCAAGGACATCTAAGGTAATATTCTCAGAAATATTACCTGTGCCACGCGCTAGTCCAGTGGGGCAGAGGGAGATTAGGGAGGTAAAATGTGTGGCTCAGGGCTGGTGCAGTAAAGAGGGGTTTGTGTTCTTAGAACACTGGGCAGAATTCTCAGTCAGGTGCCAACTTTTTTGTTGTGATGGATTGCACCTGAATGAGGAGGGGGCAGCGGTGCTGAGGGGAAGGATGGTTAGAAGATTGGAGGAGATTTTTAACTAGGTGCCTGGGGGGAGGGATTAGAAAGAATTAGTGGGACAACTAGAGAGCGAGGAAAAATGGGATGTATAAAGTATAATGTGGGTGGAGAGGGGGGAAGGAGAAAAATAGTCAGTGATGGGAATTTAAGGCAAACTCAGATTCCTAAGGAAATGTTATCCACAACAAAACTCACGGATCAGGGAATTACCAAACTTAAGTATATGATTACAAATGCAAGAAGCCTAACAAGTAAAATGGAGGAATTAGAAACAATTGCACTTAATGACCAATATGATATAATAGGCATTACAGAGACATGGTGGGACGATTAACACGACTGGGCTGCAAACATAGAGGAGTTCACCCTCTTCAGGAGAGATCGGACTAATAAAAAGGGAGGGGGTGTTTGTCTATATGTTAAACCTGTCTTAAAACCGTATTTAAAGGAAGTAATTTACGAGGGGACTGGAGATAACGTGGAGTCATTGTGTGTTGAGATTTCGAGTGGGGGGTAAATATACAAAGAAACTTCTAATTGGGACATGCTATAAACCACCAGATATTAGTGTGTATGACGAATTACTACTCTGGCAGCAAATCAAAAAAGCTGCAGGCATGGGGGACGTCATTATTGTTGGGTACTTTAATTATCTAGACATAAACTGGAACACCAAAACAGTAAATACAACTAGGGGGAATAGGTTCTTAAACATGCTAAAAGATCACTACTTGTCCCAGGTAATCGGGGAACCAACTAGGCATAGGGCTATACTGGACCTAGTACTAACTAATAATGAGGAAATAATATCAAATACTAAAGTAGGGGAGACCCTAGGAAATAGCGATCACAATATGATCACATTCGATATCAGCTTCCAAAAACAACAATATAAGGCTCTAACTAAAACTTTTAACTTTAAGAAAGCTAATTTCATATTGCTGAAACAAGCAATGAGGGACATCAATTGGGAAATTGTATTGCATGGTAAGAATGCTGCTGAAATGTGTGATGTTTTTACAACTACGCTCAATAAGTACACTAATTTTATATATTCCCATAGTCAACAAAAACAGGAGTAGGAAATTCAAACCGATATGGCTTAATAAGAAGATCAAGGAACAAATGGATAAAAAAAGGCATGCTTTCAAAGCATTTAAGTTTGACGGAATGGTGGAATCATTCCAGTTCTACAAGGAATGTAACAAAAAATGCAAAAAAGAAATCAGAGCAGCAAAAATGGGAAACTAAAACAAATTGCAAAGGAGAGTATAACAAACCCCAAAAAGTTATTTTAAACATAAACGGAAAAAGGTTAAAAAGGGAGAATATTGGGCCTTTGAAGGGCGAGTTGGATGTTTTGCTTAATGATAGGGATAAAGCGGATTTATTTAATACATTCTTTTCGTCAGTATTCACGAATGAGGACAGGTTGACAAGAGTAGAGCATAACATAAGCTACTAAAACAACCCGATGCTAGGTACTTGGTTAAATGAGGATGTAGTCCGGGAGAGACTAAGTAAAATTAAATAAATCTCCTGGGCCGGATAGACTCCACCGCAGGGTTCTTATGGAACTTAATGTAGAGATATCAAGACCACTATATTTGATTTTCAGAGAGTCAATTAGATCAGGAACGATACCAAGGTTCTGGCGTATAGCAGAGGTAGTCACAATATTTAAAAAAGGTATTAATATTTACCCTGGTAACTATAGACCAATAAGTTTGACATCTATAGTGGGGAAATTACTAGTTGGTATATTAAAGGACAGCATACTTGAGTACTTGGATGCCTCCAGGGTTATTACTAGGAATCAGCATGGTTTTGTGAAGGACAGATCCTGTAAACCTAGCTTCTATGAGAAAATTAGCAATAATATTAATCAGGGTCATGCAGTGGATGTGATCCTTTTGGACTTCACTAAGAGCTTTGACAAAGTTCCACATAAGAGACTAATTCTCAAATGAATAGAGCTTGGGGTAGGGGACACTATTTGTACTTGGGTGAATAATTGGCTGTTCAATAGGGAACAGCGAGTGGGGATTAATGGAATGCACTCTGAATGGGCTTCAGTGCTCAGTGGAATACCACAGGGTCCAGTACTCGGACCATTGTTGTTTAACATTCATTATTGACCTAGGAGAGGGACTGGAAAGCACAGTATCAATTTTCACAGTATCAATTTTCGCAGAAATGTAAAGTTATGCACTTTGGGATTAAGGGTGTGTACACACGGTGAGATATTTTCTTTCAATTTTGACTACAGTATATAGTCAAAATCGCAAGAAAAGTTAGTGCAGATCGCAAGGTGAAAGTCACCTTGCGATCCCGATGCGCGGTCCCGCCAGGTCGGCATCGCAAGAAAAGATAGACTGTGCAGGCAAGTCAATCCTTGCAAGATCGGTGTACTATCTAGTTCATCTCACATGTCAATGACATCTCACATAAGCCAAAATCTCACATAAGCCAAAATCGTTAGCACACATAGTCCGTATCTCAAGAAAAGTTAGTCAAAATCTGTGCTATCTGGGCTCCAGGGAATTCAAGGGAAATCGCGAGTGAAAATCGGGCATAGCAAGGATCTCACCGTGTGTACACACCCTATGAACAATCAGGCAGCCTATAAACTAAATGGGGAAAATGTAGGGATAACAGTAGCTGAAAAAGATTTGGGAGTGCTCATCGACCATAAACTTGGTAGCAGTATGCAATGTCAAAATGCAGCAACAAAAGCAAATAAGGTGTTAGCATGCAGTAAACGGGGAATAGAGACAAGGGATGAGAGTGTAATCCTGCCACTGTATAAATCCTTGGTGCGGCCACCCCTGGAATATTGTGTACAGTTCTGGGCACCTCACTATAAAATATATATCTTGGAACTCGAAAAGGTTCAGAGGCGAGCCACCAAACTGTTTAAGGAGTTAGAGGCACTGGATTATGAGGAAAAACTTAAAAGGTTAGATTTGTTTACACTGGAAAAGAGGCGACTGAGAGGACACATTATTAATATTTTTAAATACATTAAGGGACAATACAAGGATTTATCAAACAAACAATTTAATCATAAAAAAAACTACATAGGACACGAGGACACCCCCTGAGGTTAGAAGAAAAAAAATTCCATACACAATGGAGAAAAGGGTTCTTCACAGTAAGAACAGTAAAGATTTGGAATTCTTTGCCAGAGAAGGTAGTAATCAATAAGTTTAAAAATGGATTAGATAAATTCCTAGCGGAATAAAATATCCAAGGATACAGCATTTAATTAAGATTATTATAAACAAAAAAACAAAAAAAAAACAGGTTGAACTCAATGGACATCTGTCTTTTTTCAACCTCAACAACTATGTAACTATGATATTGCTGGCAGATGGCGTTCCGCCCAACGAAGGATTTTTGACACTTCCATCATTGCCATGCGGCTTCTAGTGCCTCCTTGATGGTTTATGTATGCCACCGTGGTGGCATTGTCTGACAATACTTGAACAGGCCTGTTCTTTAACAGAAGCATGGCGAGAGACAAAGCATTGAACACTGCCCGCAATTCCAGAATATTTATCGGGAGGAGTGATTCCTCCTGGTCCACCGACCCTGGAAAGAGTGTTGCTCCAACACCGCGCCCCAGCCCCTCAGACTGGCATCCATAGTCAGTAAGACCCAATTTGGGATCCAGAAGGGACAGCCCCTGTTGAACTGCTGGTCCTGTAGCCACCAGGTCAGCGATAGACGAACCTCCGGAGTCAAGGAGATCATGTGAGACCTGATCCGATGAGGTAGGCCGTCCCACTTGGAAAGGATTAACCTCTGCAGAGGGCGGGAATGAAATTGAGCGTACTCTACCATGTCGAAAGCTGACCATCATGCCTAGTACTTGCATCACTGAGTGTATCGACAATCTTGGGCGATAGAGGAAGTATCTTATCCTGTTCTGAAGCTTCAGGACCTACTCTGGAGACAGAAACAGCCTTTGACTGTGTGTGTCCAGCAGTGCCCCTTGGTGCACCATGCTCCAAGCAGGGACCAGCGAGGACTTCTTCCAGTTGATGAGCCATCTGTGGGCTTTTAGGAAGTTTACCGTCAGTTGCAGATGACTGAGGAGGACATCATGGGAGTTTGCCAGGATCAGCGAGTCGTCCAGATACAGCAGGATCCTTATTCCCTGGCGACGGAGATGAGCCGTCATCATGGCCATAACCTTGGTGAAGTTCCGAGGGGCTGTGGCCAGTCCAAACTGCTGAGCCTAGAAATGATAGTGAAGGTTGGCAATAGCAAACCGCAGATATTGCTGATGCGATATGGCAAATGGTATATGCAGGTAAGCATCTTGTATATCCATGGATACCATATACTCTCCGGGTTCCATGGCCAGCACAATTGAGCGCAGTGTTTCCATACGGAACTTGGATACTCACACAAACTTGTTCAGTGATTTGAGGTTGAGTATAGGACGGAAAGACCCATTGGGTTTCAGTACTAGAAACAGGGTCAAGTAGAATCCTCTGCCTCTCTGGGATAGGGGTACCAGCACCACCACTCCTGTATCCAGGAGGGAGCTCACAGCCCTTTGTAGAGCTTGCGTCTGTAATGGATCCGAAGGGATAACCATTGTGCAGAACTGGCGAGGGGGATGCCTCTTGAAAGAGACCGCGTACCCGTGAGAGACAACTTCTCGCACCCATGTGTCTGAAGTGGTCTTTAACCAGACCAGGGTGAATCGCAGAAGTCGGCCTCCCACCCTGGGATCCCCCAGGGGGAGGCTTGTCCCGTCATGCAGCAGACTTGTCGTGTTTAGAAGCAGGCTGACGGGATGCCCAGGAGTGTTTAGCCTTGGGCTTTGTAGTTTTGGAAGCACAAGATTGTCTTGGGTATGCCTGACCTTTTGCTTTCCCTGGAGGCCGAAAGGAGCGAAAAGTGGTACCTTTTGCCTTCTGTGCAGAAAGCCTAAACCAAAAAGTAGTGAGACCAGGTGGCGCTACTTTAACACATCTAGATCTATATAGTCGGAATGACTTACACAAATAGAATACCAAAATACTCCAAATTCCAGCTTGGGGATGGGTTTACGTATTCAAAAATAAAAGCAGATCCTACTTCAAAAATCAGTGAATCACTACGTATGTGGACTACAGAAGCACTATTAAAAGGAGTTTTGACGCAGGATGAATTTGAATTCATAAATATTGAACATCCTACAATCCCTACAATCTACTGCTTACCCAAGGTCCATAAGGACCCTGTTTGTCCACCAGGTAGGCCAATAGTGTCTGGGACGAATAGTATAGCCTCTAACCTCTAAATGGTGATAGACCATTATTTACAACCTTTGGTGAAACAAACTAAATCTTATCTTAAAGATACTGGACAACTTCTGACCATATTGGATGAGTTGGAGTGGAAGGATAGTTATATACTTGTAAGTTCTGATGTTTCTACACTCTATACCATTATAGAAGAAGATAAAGGCATAGAGGCAGTATCTTATTTCCTTGAATCCTCCAATTATTCTGTTGATCTAAAGGCTTTTATTATAGATGGAATTAAGTTTATACTAAGAAATAATTATTTCATCTTTAATGGGTATTATTATTTCCAACGTGTGGTTACTGCAATGGGCACCAGGTTATCCCCGAGCTATGCAAACCTCTTCATGGCATACTGGGAAGATCAGGTAGTGTGGCATGGAGAGGAGCTTGGGGCGGGCCTGGTGCTATGGCGTCGCTACATTGACGATTTGTTATTTGTATGGAATAGGGTCTCGGAGGAGTTGGATTCTTTGATTGAAATGCTTAATAATAACCAATCTAATATTAAATTAACCACTACTGTGAGCCGGGATGAAATCATGTACCTAGATTTGTGTATTTACATAAAAGATGGTGTACTTAACACTACACTATACCGTAAACCCACGGATTTGAATAGTTTTATTGAAAGAACTGGCCAGCATCAGGAGCATTGGCTAGATGGGATACCGTATAGTCAATTTTTTAAGAGTTAAATGCAATTGCTCTGATCCAAGTACTTGTGAAATACAAACAAGAGAATTATGTGATCGCTTCATTCAGAAAGGGTACAGTATGGAGGCACTAATAAAAGCTGAGGAAAAAACAAAAACCATTAATCGGGAAGATTTAATACAAGGAACTAATCGAAAGAAGTCCAAAGAGAATACTTCTCAGTGGTCCTTTATTTCTAATTTCAGTTCTCAATATAGAGAAATTGAATTTATTATGAAGAAACACTGGATGGTACAAACTAAAGATCCCGTATTGGGCCCAATGTTACCAGCTAGGCCGGGTTTTACTTATAGAAGATCGAAATCCATTAAAGATAGTTTGGTACGGAGCTCTATTGAGGTCCCCAAGAGAAGTAGTATCAGAAGCATAGGATTCTATAGATGCGGCCTTTGAGCTATGTGTAAATGTACAAAAGGTACGAGTAAAATAAAAGATTTCACAGTAGGGGGTATTACGTACCCAATTAAGGATTTTATTACGTGCAATTCTAGAAACGTCATTTATGCATTGGAGTGTGACTGTGGTTTAATCTATGTCGGAAAGACTGGTAGGAACCTTAAAACCAGACTATCCGAACATATTTATAATGTGAAAAAAGGTTTATATTAGAGATGTGCACCGGAATTTTTTCGGGTTTTGTTTTTTGGTTTTGGATTTGGTTCCGCGGCCGTGTTTTGGGTTCGGACGCGTTTTGGCAAAACCTCCCTGAAAATTTTTTGTCGGATTCGGGTGGCCGCTAAAGCAAAGGACACACGGGGTGGCGCCTCTAAACCCGCTGCTCTCGTGTCCTCACCACTTAGAGATACGCCCGTCCCTGCAACTGCACACGTCAGCTCCATTGCCGACAGTGAAGCGCTTACGGTGGGTGCTATGAAGCAGCTCCTAACGCAATTTAAGGATGAAGTCGCGGCAGAATTTAGAGTGACTATGAAGGAATGCCAGCGATCTATTGACGAGATCGAAGGTCACACCAATCACCGAGAAACAAAAATGGGTGAAGTGGTGTCGTCGCACAACGACCTAATCTCTTCACATGAACTGCTCCAAACAGGTCACGGCGCTGAGAGATAAAATCTCGGATGTAGAAGACAGATCGAGGCGTAATAACTTAAAGCTACTGGGTGTTCCGGAAACTGTTGCTAATAGCGCTTTAAACAACTTTGCAGTTGACCTCTTTAGCAAACTCCTTCATTCGAACCGCCCCGTGGACTTCCTAATTGATCGTATCCATAGGCTTCCAAAAGCCAGGAATGCTCCCGATGGTGTCCCCCGGGGATGTCCTTATGAGGCTACATTATTACCATGTGAAGGAGGCAATCCTGAAAGCTGCTAGACCCTCGGATGCTGCGTCAGAGGCTTTGGGCTCACTTCAAATTTTCGGAGACTTGTCCCCTGCTAGTTTAGTGAAACGGCGCTCTCTTTACCCCATCACATCAGTGCTACGGAAAGAGAACATTTTATACAGATTGGGATTTCCTACGAAGCTGCTCATCTCTCGAGAGGGGTCCACAGTTGTTATTACGAACGTCGAGGAGGGTAAAAAGATCCTAGCATCATGGAACTCTGCAAGTTCTCCTACACACACATCTCCCGAACGGGGCCTTCAGCGGGACTGGGCCTCTTCGGCTGTAGAACTTTGAGTATTGTTTGATTTACTATACTTGCATTGTTTTCATGTTTCCTAATCAGTTTGTCATGTCGTATATTCCTACGTTGCATCAACTCCTTGGCGACTATCTGAGGAGGTTGTTTGTGATTTGTGAGTGTTTCTAGAATGTCTTTCAGTGTTACCTCCTCACCGATATTTCACTGTTTACTGTCTGTCGCTGCTGCCCCGACTGCCATCCACATTTCTTTGTTGGCTGGGAATTCTACCTGAGTTTCCTTCATTTCCGGTGGCAGTCGGGGGCCCAGAGCTGGGGTGATGAGGGACTACTTTTAGTTTAATTTAGGTTCGGGTACGAGCGGATTGCCACTACCCCCCACCGTTTAACTCTGAGTCGCCATGGTTAGGCGTCCAAATGTGCCCCCCGAGAGGGGTTAATGTTCTGTTTTTTCTTTCTGTTTTTTCTTTCTGTTTTTTCTTTCTGTATTTCTTCTCATTTGTCCTTTTTTTACCCTTTCCTCTCCTTTTGTCCGGGTATGTTCCACACACTTTTTACCTGCCACTTTTTACCTGGTTGTTGATAGATACGCATTCCCCGACAGTTTTACATTATGGTTAACATTGTCTCTATAAATGCAAAAGGGCTTAATTCCCCACACAAGAGGAGATTAGCGCTTAATTATTTTCATAAACTTAAAGCTCAAATCATAGCAGTCCAAGGGACTCATTTTATTAAATCCTCCCCTCCACGGTTTACTAATGGGAGATTCCCCCATTGCTATTTGGCTAACAGGCCGGCTAAGAAGGCGGGAGTGGCAATCTTGATATTTCAGCACTGCGTGTTCTCCCTCACCTCGCAATATTGTGACCCTGAGGGAAGAATCCTCATTCTAGTTGGTAC
Source organism: Pseudophryne corroboree (assembly GCF_028390025.1). Classification (NCBI taxonomy): domain Eukaryota; kingdom Metazoa; phylum Chordata; class Amphibia; order Anura; family Myobatrachidae; genus Pseudophryne; species Pseudophryne corroboree. The sequence goes on from NC_086453.1 coordinate 117,164,367, forward strand.
TCTTGAAAACAAAGAGGTGACATTAGTTTCTTGCTATGCCCCTATCACCAAGCAACTAGCATTTTGCAGGAAACTCTGCTCTAAGGTGCAACAATTGGCTAAGGGTGCTTTATTCTTAATGGGGGACTTTAATTTGACTCTGGACCCTTTAGTTGATAACTCTGGCAAGCGACCCTCACTCTCCAGTCAGCTCCATAGGAATGCACAGGGCTTTAGTCGGCTACTGGCGGAATATGATCTTTTAGACCTCTGGCGCGTTAAGCATCCAATGGATAGAGATTACACATTTTATTCCTCGGTACACGCATCCTACTCTAGAATAGATCTAGCATTAGCTGATAAGTGGACTCTACAGTCCATCCGTAAAATCTCCATCCTTCCCATGTCCTGGTCGGATCACTCCCCACTATTCATCAAATGGGATGTAAATAATAGAAAGGTTACCCCGGCCCCCTGGCGTTTGGGTAAACTCAGTCTTCTTCAGCCGGAGACCATGCAGGCGATCCAATCCACCTTGGATTATTATCTTTCTGAGAACTCTCCTCAGGAGACGTCTATCTTCACATTCTGGTGTGCCCTCAAAGCAGTGACACGAGGGACGGCAATTCAAACAGCGGCTAAACTTAAACGGGCATATCGCAAAAAATTTGAACAGGCTGAGCTTACAGTCGCCTCCCTGGAGAGTTCTCATAAGGCACATCCACACGATAAAGCCCTTCTTAAGTCATTAAAAGAAGCAAGGGAGGCGGTGAATGTTTTCTATCTAGCGGAGGTTCAACGCAACCTACATAGACTGAACCAAAAATTTTATGTTTCTGGTAATAGGGCGGGTAGACTGCTGGTGAGGAAGCTGAGGGGTAAGAAGGCTAAGGAAAAAATCCACATTGTCCATTCAGATAGGGGTAAAAGAGTCTACGATCCTGACGAAATTGCAGATGTCTTTGCATCCTATTACTCCAAACTATACAACCTGAAGGGGGACTCTTCTGCCTTTCAACCTAAAGACGTAGATGTTCAGAATTTTCTGTGCAACATTCCTCTCCCCTTGCTATCGTCGGAGTTGTGTAGCTCTTTAAGTGCGCCTTGGACTTTAGCTGAAGTCGAAAAGGCTATTGACTCCCTCCCAGCGGATAAGGCCCCAGATCCCGACGGTTATCCTGCCGGTTTCTATAAATCCTTTAGGGAGAGCTTGGCCCCCGGTGCTCTTGTCGGTGTTCAATGAAGCCTCAGAGGCAGGCCACTACCCTAAAGAGATGCTGGAAGCTCAAATCATTACCATTCCCAAACCAGGAAGAAACCCCTCCTCCGTCCAAAACTTTAGACCAATCGCTTTATTAAATACGGATTTAAAAATGTATGCCAAATTAATTGCCAACCATAGCAGCCCTCTGCTCCCCTCTCTTATCAACCCTGATCAAGTAGGTTTCGTATTAAACAGACAGGCCCCGGATAATACCCGCCGGGTGATTAATGTGATTGAGCATTCTGCCGGTAAAAGAGAACCCCCCTAGTCTTGTCTCTTGACGCCGAAAAGGCATTCGATAGATTGAATTGGGATTTTATGAGATTAACTCTGGACAAATTTGGCTTCTCTGGAAGGATCTTGGACTCTATCTTGGCCCTTTATTCCTCTCCTAGTGCACGGGTCTTTGTTAACGGATGCCTTTCATCACCTTTCAATATCTCGAATGGCACGCGTCAGGGATGCCTGCTATCCCCTCTTATTTTTGCGTTGGCGATAGAACCCCTGGCTGCTTGCATTAGATCTCGGGATGCGATTAGTGGCCCTGTTATAGGGGGCATTTCTCACAAAATTAGCTTGTTTGCGGACGATATTCTGCTATGTCTAACTGACCCCGAAGCTTCCTTGCCAGTTTTGCATGAGGTCCTTTAAAGCTATTCAGATGTTTCTTTTTATAAGTTAAATACAAATAAAACTGAAGCCCTCCCACTCCATATACCTCCGAATGTGGTCTCTAAGTTGAAGGATTTGTATAAATATGCCTGGAAGTCCTGCTCCTTGAGATACCTGGGTATAAACTTAACCAGGGAAGATAACTTGATTGAGTGTAATTATGCCCCGTTGTTAAAAGCGTTTACTGAGCTGACCGGAGAGTGGATGTTGCAGGAGGTGTCTTGGTTGGGTAGGATTGCTGCTGCTAAGATGGTCCTATTGCCGAAATTAATGTACCTGTTTCGCGCCATACCAAGGCCCCTTCCCAGACTCTTCTATAATAAATTTAACCAGGTCCTGACCAGATATGTGTGGGGAGGATCTAGACCGAAAATTGCTAAGAAGACTCTTGTTCGGCCTAGACTGCCTGGGGGGGTTGCTTTCCCAGATATAGAAAAGTACCATGCGGCATGTCTGATAAGTCAGTCTAGGGACTGGTTTGACACCTCAAGTCTGAAGCCTTGGGTTATTCCGGAAGCCTCATGCTTGGACGCGGTTTCTCTCCCTGATTTGTTTTGGTTACCACTGCATGCTGCTCGGAGTAGGGCCGAATCCTGCAAGTCTATTAAAACGACCATAGATTCCTGGCATAAATTAGTACTCTCTTCAGAAGAGCTTAATTTACCCGCCCCCTGCCTGTCGTTAACTGCTCTTATGTCATTGATCCCTAATGTTTCCCTAGTGGAGTGGACTCGGAAGGGGCTCTATACCGTGGGCGATTTGTTTGTAGGGGACGTCCTGATGTCCGTCTCTCAATTTACAAGAGAGATTTGGGATTCGGACCCAGGATTTCTTTAAATACCTGCAGATGAGAAGTTGGTTGCACTCATGTACTCCCTCACATCTCCACAAACTGTCTCTTCCGGCTTATATTGTAAGCCGATTGGAGACACCCTTGCATAAATATGGGATTACGTGGTGGTATCAATATCAAATGACAAACGGCACCCAGATAAAATTGAAAGCTCAGACCTTATGGGAACGAGATTTGCACAGGTCCTTTACTGAGGTAGAGTGGGATGGTATATTTAGGTCTTGTTTTAAAGTCTCCCAATCTAAATTATGTTGGAGGAAATGCGGCTCCACGGGGGATATCTTTCATATCTTCTGGGCATGTCCTCGTATACAACCACTTTGGAGAGAAGTTTTAAATATGGCCGGCATGGTGTTAGGGCTCAGCGTCCCAATGGACCCAGCTCTGGCGCTATTTCACTTGTACGTAGATCGCCTCTCTGCAGGTGATCGTTATGTCTTGGGGCATATTTTGATAGCCGCTAAAGCGGCTATAGCACAGTTGTTGAAATCTGAGAGTGTTCCCACCTTAGAGCTCATCCAAAATAAGATTCACAAACATTTCATTTTTGAAACCGCGGAGGCTAAATACTCCTCATCGGCTAACTCTATCCACATGAAATGGTTGGGATGGTCTGATTATAGAAGTAGAGAAGGTAGGCTAACGGTATACAGCTCTCCAATTGACATGTCTGTGCTCGACCTCTCCTAGTATGACCTCTACGAGAATGCCGTGATACCAGATATGTTCTCTTCATGTCTTCTTGTAGTGCTTTCTCCTTTTCTTGTGTCTGTACGCTCGATGTAACCAATTGTATACTCCTCAGACTGTGCGTTGTTCAAGTTTGCTTATGGTAACCATTCCGGAATTCCCCTGTGTTTCCCTGTCTCTTTATTCTGTTCCCCATTTCTGTGTGTAAATGCTTCAATAAAAAACTTAATGTTTAAAAAAAAAAAAATAGTCCCCAAACAGCACGTGATGCAAAGAAAAGAGAAAAAGAGGTGCACTGTGGTCGCTGGACGGCTAAGCTAAGCGACACAAACACCTCAATATCACTGGAATTATTTGTTCTAATCAACGGTATTATTGGTCCAAATCACTGAAAGAAAATGACAAAATCACTGGAATCATTTGGCAAGATCACTGTAATTAATAATTAATTATAAATCACTGATATTAATTGGTAAAATCTCGCTATCGCCTGCCTAGTGAAGTGGAATCTAGATGGGATTTTGTACCGGGGACACAATAACTTCATCAATTGTCTAAATCCCAATGCACTAATGGCGGAAAACGGGTGCACATCTAACAGCGCACTGATTATACTGAGCACTGATTTTACTGAGCACTGATTTTACTGAGCACTGATGATACTACAGAGAACTGACACTGAGCAGCGAAAACAGCACTGGACTATTGTACTGTAGTATACTGGTCACCACAATGCAGCACTGACACTGAGCACAGATATTAAGCACTGATCAGGATACTAGAAGTGACACAGAGCAGCAAGATACAGCAATGGACTACTGTACTGTACTACTATATATATACATATACTGGTGGTCCCCAAAATGCTGCACTGTACTACTATACTGCTCACAAACAATGCAGCACAGATATGGATACTTGAAGTGACACGGAGCTGCAAGATACAGCAATGGCCTACTGTACTGTACTGTACTACTATATATATATATATATATATATATATATATATATATACTGGTGGTCCCCAAAATGCTGCACTGTACTACTATACTGCTCACAAACAATGCATCACAGATATGGATACTTGAAGTGACACGGAGCTGCAAGATACAGCTATGGACTACTGTACTGTACTACTATACTGGTGGTCACCAAAATGCTGCGTTGTACTACTATATATAATATATATAGTATATACTGGTCACACAACAATGCAGCAGATATTGAGCACTGATGATCAGGATACTGTCTAGAACGGAGTCTGACATGGAGCTGCAAGATACAGCAATGGCCTACTATACTGTACTACTATAATTATATACTGGTGGTCCCCACAATGCAGCACACTGAGCACAGATATTTGCAGCACACTGATCACAGATATGGAGCTTTTCAGGCAGAGAATGTAGATATTTGCAGCACACTGAGCACATATATGGAGCTTTTCAGGCAGAGAGCGTAGATATTTGCAGCACACTGAGCACAGATATGGAGCTTTTCAAGCAGAGAACGTAGATATTTGCAGCACACTGAGCACAGATATTTGCAGCTCACTGAGCACAGATATGGAGCTTTTCAGGCAGAGAACGTAGCCACGTCCTCTCCGTTCAATCTCCAATGCACGAGTGAAAATGTCGGCCACGCGCGGCTCTTTATATGGAATACGAATCTCGCGAGAATCCGACAGCGGGATGATGACGTTCGGCCTCGTTCGGGTTAACCGAGCAAGGCGGGAAGATCCAAGGCTGCCTCGGACACGTGTAAAATAGGTGAAGTTTGGGGGGGGTTCGATCTCAACGAACCGAACCCGCTCATCTCTAGTTTAGATACGCATACAGGGGGTAATTCCAAGTTGATCGCAGCAGGAAATTTTTTTAGCAGTTGGGCAAAACCATGTGCACTGCAGGGGAGGCAGATATAACATTTGCAGAGAGAGTTAGATTTGGGTGGGTTATTTTATTTCTGTGCAGGGTAAATACTGGCTGCTTTATTTTTACACTGCAAATTAGATTGCACATTTGACACACCCCATCCAAATCTAACTCTCTCTGCACATGTTATATCTGCCTCCCCTGCAGTGCACATGGTTTTGCCCAATTGCTAACAGAATTCCTGCTGCGATCAACTTGGAATTACCCCCACAGTTTCCAAGCACTTTAAAATAAAACACGCATGCAAACCTTGTCACTTTAAATCCTTTTGGGGTATCCAAAACCATTAGTCCAACCCCACGTAATAAAGAAATTGATGCTATACAGGTTGAGTATCCCATATCCAAATATTCCGAAATACGGAATATTCCGAAATACGGACTTTTTTGAGTGAGACTGAGATAGTGAAACCTTTGTTTTTTGATGGCTCAGTGTACACAAACTTTGTTTAATACTCAAAGTTATTAAAAATATTGTATTAAATGACCTTCAGGCTGTGTGCATAAGGTGTATATGAAACAAAAATGAATTGTGTGACTGTACATACACTTTGTTTAATGCAAAAAGTTATTAAAAATATTGGCTAAAATTACCTTCAGGCTGGGTGTATAAGGTGTATATGTAACATAAATGCATTCTGTGCTTAGATTTAGGTCCCATCACCATAATATCTCATTATGGTATGCAATTATTCCAAAATACGGAAAAATCCGATATCCAAAATTCCTCTGGTCCCAAGCATTTTGGATAAGGGATACTCAACCTGTATCATCTAAAATGGAGATGAAACAAATTAAAAATGTTAGTGCCTTTGGGCCTCAATAGTGATTTTGAACTAAAATGTTTTTTATAAATGTTACATCTTTAAATATTTCCAATAAGGTCTTTTATCTCTCCTCTTGTCTTAGTGAATAACAACTGCTTATAATTATTCTTATTTCCTCCATTTCAATTTTCTTATATATGCCTATTTTATATATTTTCCATACTGTATGTGTTTCTGTATATATATGTTTTTGATATATGGGTAATCTATGGATTCTTGTCTTTGAGATATGGACTTCAAAACATGCTGCGGACCTTTAAATATGCTGTGGTATGTAAACAACGGGGAATGGAACGCACATCACGCTAGCCATGACACGCAGACGTCACTTCCGGTGACGCATCTTCCGGGATTAAGAAATGACACGCAAACGTAATTTCCGGTGACGCGGATCCGCCGGTCGGAAGGACGTCAGCGATACATTCAGCAACAGATGTTTTCTATCCTGTAATTACTGCACTATTTAAAGCTGCTAAGTTTGCTTGTCCCTCACGCTTCTGAAGGATAGACGATCCGAAAGCGCTTAAGCCTAGTGACTACGTGTGTGGCACTGACTAAGGATCCAGCGGACGTATCGAACAGTGTGGGGACACCTTTAGTGACTGGAACTTTTGGTGACTATATCTCTATGCTGCCTGCTGCGGTTTCCTGTTGTCCTTTATGTCTTTTGCTACATGCTGTTTTTAAATCCATGTTTGTGAGTGTGTTTTTTATTTAAAAAATCCTTTAATCATACACACAGACGGTATTGCACTATTATCATTCTCTGTTTCAAGCTTACAATGGAGAATATGTTTTTAACATATTTATGAAGTTCAACCAGCTATACACGAGATTTTGATTCCTACATGCAAATTTATCAGCTGTGATATGTGAGTGGGACCATTGATTAATAAAGTCACACCTTCGTTCAATCGGAATACACTATGTTTTGTGTTTTTCTGTTACTTTTTTAGTATATTGTCATCCATCTTGGAATTTGGAGTATTTTGGTATTCCATTTGTGTAAGTCAATCCGACTATATAGATCTGGAGGTGTTAAAGTTGCACCACCTGGTCTCACTACTTTTTGGTTTATGGTCTTTGTTGAAACCACGGTGAAGGTTTTATTTGTGGGACTGAGGGCTACCACTTAATATAAGCGCAGTCTTAATATATGGCAGTCTTAGCAGCCACCAAGTCAGCCACAATTTTATTGAGGTCTTCCCCCAAACAGGATGTCTCCCTTAAAAGGGAGTACCCCCAAGGTCTTTTTGGAGTCCAGGTCCACCTTCCATGCCCTCAACCACAGAATACGGCCAGCTAGGATGGACGTAGTTGATGCCTTGGCCGCCAACACACCCGCCTCAGAGGATGTCTCCTGAATGTAATAGACGGCAGTGGTCATGTGAGACAGGTACTGTCTGGCAATGTCAGATATATCTTGAGGCAACTCTTCCTCAAATGCCTGAACCCATGCTTCAATTCCTTTTTGAAGCCCCAGAGGCTGCTATAGTGGGTCTATGTACAGCACCTGTAAGGGAGTAAATAGACTTCAGGCATTCTTCCACACACTTATCTGTCGGTTCCTTCAGTGAGGTGACAGTGGTGACAGGCAGAGTAGACGACACCACTAGACGGGTGACATGGGAATCCACAGGTGGTGAATTTTCCCACATTTTACACAACTCTGTATTTAAAGGATAGCGTGCTACCAGCCTTTTAGACAGGGAGAATTTCATTCCTGGAAAAGACCAGGGTTCTTGTCGTATGTCCACCAGATGGTCAGAAGTAATAACGTTTTAGTTACCTTCTGATGTTTAAACTTATCATGTTTCTTAGACACCATAATGGAATCCTCGTCATCTTTAGTGATTTGTAGGATCTGCTTAATAGCAACCACTAAATTAGGGACATCAACCTGAATAGTGAATTCCTCGTCAGAAGCAGCTGTGTCATTGTCTGACGGGACAGTATACTCCCCATCCTTTTCAGAAGAATCTTCTGAGAGATTAGTGGATTGTGAGAAGGAAGTAGCCCGCTTAGATGACCTCGTGATGCGTGAGTGACTTGGTGCAGTTTTATGTCTAAACAAGGAGTGACTCCATTGCTGCAACTGGGTAGACAAATTATCTGTCCAAGGCGGATTTACCATAGGGACAATATGTGGCTGTAATTGCACTGGAGGTCCCAAAGGGGGCGTAAGTCGTGTCACAAGTGTATTGAGCAAAGTTGAGAACGTCGCCCAAGGTGGCTCTTGATTGGTTACCGAAGCCGCGGACTGTCCGGGAGATGTATGGCACATAGTACACAGACCGTCATACAAAACTTCCCACTCAGGAAAATCCTTGGCGCATGCACTGCAGAATGCCTGAACGTCTTCGGATTTCCAGCCCTTTGTGTTAGATATTATTAGTGAATGCAACCGCAGAGCATATTAGTACGATACAGTCAGACAGAGTACAATACCTGCAAATAAATTCCCTAGTACGTGAGTGCGTACACAGTACACAAACACCAGCGAATAAGTCCGGTATTATGCGACTGACCCCGCAGTACACAACACCAGTGAATAAATCCGGTATTAGATGACTGAGTATACCGTTGAGTACACTTTAATTGGTAAATACTGTGAAGCACTATATATGGACTCTGACGCACCCAGGGGGTCATTTTGAGTTGATCGTAGCTGTGCTAAATTTAGCACAGCTGCGATCATGAACTTAGACATGCGGGGGGATGCCCAGCACAAGGCTAGTCCACCCTGCATGTCAGTGCCGCCCGCCCCCCTCACAAATACAAAAGCATCGCACAGCAGCGATGCTCTTGTATTTGTGGAGTAACTTCCGGCCAGCACAGCTCCTGCGGCTGGCCGGGAGTTGTGTGTCATAGCCGCTGGCCGCAGCGGCTGCGTGATACGTCACGCAGCCGCTGCGGCACGCCCCCCAAACGGTCTGGCCACACCTGCATTGGCTGGACCGCGCCTACTAAACTCTGGCTTAACATTCAGCCCCCTCCTGCCCAGCGACCGCCTCTGTCTCAAAGGCGATCGCTAGGCAGCGACGATTGCCATGCGCCGGCGCACTGCAGCACCGGCGCATGCGCAGTTCCGACCCGATCGCTGCACTGCAACAAGCTGCAGCGAGCGATCAGGTCGGAATGACCCCCCCAGTCCCTTAGGGTACAGAATACAGTGATAGATATAGCTGGGATACACCGAAAGTGAAATACACACAGCAGATACAGGAACACACAGTTGCAGTGACAATGGAGATAATTATTTTAGTAATACAATAAAACTGTACTGGACTAGTATACTGTATGTATATCATATATAACCATGCACGGTCTGAGACCGGATGTATAGATCAGAATACTCGTACAATATATTCTGGCACATGTGCGCTTGTTCTTAACTAACACTGTCTTAATATCGGCATGTAGAATACTTAAGTGCTTTTAAAAATTGTAAAACCGCGGCGCTGATGTACAGGCGGGTTTACAAAGGAGACCTTGCCCTGCAGTCCCAGAGACTAGTCGCATCTATTTTATAAAATGACACCCAGGGGTAAATTTACTAAGATGGGAGTTCTATGGGATGTTGCCCATAGCAACCAATCAGATTCTACTTCTCATTTATCTAGCACCTTCTAGAAGACAGGTCAAGTGCCGGTTCCCCTATGCTGGACTTCACCACCTGGTACTATGGAGTCTTCTTAAAATGGATATTAGTATATCCGACAGGTACTCCTATGCCCTGGTGGATATAGTGAGGTCCCTGCTCGGTTACAGTGTCCACACCAGCGTCACAGTCCGTCTCCTCAGACTGCGACAGGAACGCAATTTAGTTGCGGGTCCCACCTGAGGGACCCTCTTAACTCCTCCCTGTAGCAGCCACGTGAACCAGGAGAGCTTGGGTGCTAAAAATGCTACATAGGAGATGTAGCAATTAAACTGTTAAAAAGTGTTACATGAGTAAAAAGTAGTGATGTGCACCGGACATTTTTCGGGTTTTGTGTTTTGGTTTGGGATTCGGTTCCGCGGCCGTGTTTTGGATTCGGACGCGTTTTGGCAAAACCTCACCGAAAAATTTTTGTCGGATTCGGGTGTGTTTTGGATTCGGGTGTTTTTTACAAAAAACCCTAAAAAACAGCTTAAATCATAGAATTTGGGGGTCATTTTGATCCCATAGTTTTATTAACCTCAGTAACCATAATTTCCACTCATTTCCAGTCTATTCTGAATTTGCACCGAGGTCGCTGGATGGCTAAGCTAAGCGACACCAGTGGCCGACACAAACACCTGGCCCATCTAGGAGTGGCACTGCAGTGTCAGGCAGGATGGCACTTCAAAAAATGGTCCCCAAACAGCACATGATGCAAAGAAAAAAAGAGGCGCACCAAGGTCGCTGTGTGACTAAGCTAAGCAACACAAGTGGCCGACACAAACACCTGGCCCATCTAGGAGTGGCACTGCAGTGTCAGGCAGGATGGCACTTCAAAAAATAGTCCCCAAACAGCACATGATGCAAAGAAAAAAAGAGGCGCACCAAGGTCGCTGTGTGACTAAGCTAAGCGACACAAGTGGCCGACACAAACACCTGGCCTATCTAGGAGTGGCACTGCAGTGTCAGGCAGGATGGCACTTCAAAAAATTGTCCCCAAACAGCACATGATGCAAAGAAAAAAAGAGGCGCACCAAGGTCGCTGTGTGACTAAGCTAAGCGACACAAGTGGCCGACACAAACACCTGGCCCATCTAGAAGTGGCACTGCAGTGTCAGGCAGGATGGCACTTCAAAAAAATTGTCCCCAAACAGCACATGATGCAAAGAAAAATTAAAGAAAAAAGAGGTGCAAGATGGAATTGTCCTTGGGCCCTCCCACCCACCCTTATGTTGTATAAACAGGACATGCACACTTTAATGAACCCATCATTTCAGCGACAGGGTCTGCCACACGACTGTGACTGAAATGACTGGTTGGTTTGGGCCCCCACCAAAAAAAGAAGCAATCAATCTCTCCTTGCACAAACTGGCTCTACAGAGGCAGGATGTCCACCTCATCATCATCCTCCGATTCCTCACCCCTTTCACTGTGTACATCCCCCTCCTCACAGATTATTAATTCGTCCCCACTGGAATCCACCATCTCAGGTCCCTGTGTACTTTGTGGAGGCAATTGCTGCTGGTGAATGTCTCCACGGAGGAATTGATTATAATTCATTTTGATGAACATCATCTTCTCCACATTTTCTGGAAGTAACCTCGTACGCCGATTGCTGACAAGGTGAGCGGCTGCACTAAACACTCTTTCGGAGTACACACTGGAGGGAGGGCAACTTAGGTAGAATAAAGCCAGCTAGTGCAAGGGCCTCCAAATTGCCTCTTTTTCCTGCCAGTATACGTACGGACTGTCTGACGTGCCTACTTGGATGCGGTCACTCATATAATCCTCCACCATTCTTTCAATGGTGAGAGAATCATATGAAGTGACAGTAGACGACATGTCAGTAATCGTTGGCAGGTCCTTCAGTCCGGACCAGATGTCAGCACTCGCTCCAGACTGCCCTGCATCACCGCCAGCGGGTGGGCTCGGAATTCTTAGCCTTTTCCTCGCACCCCCAGTTGCGGGAGAATGTGAAGGAGGAGATGTTGACGGGTCACGTTCCGCTTGACTTGACAATTTTCTCGCCAGCAGGTCTTTAAACCTCTGCAGACTTGTGTCTGCCGGAAAGAGAGATCAAACGTAGGTTTTAAATCTAGGATCGAGCATGGTGGCCAAAATGTAGTGCTCTGATTTCAACAGTTTGACCACCCGTGAATCCTGGTTAGGCCAATTAAGGGCTCCATCCACAAGTCCCACATGCCTAGCGGAATCGCTCTGTTTTAGCTCCTCCTTCAATGTCTCCAGCTTCTTCTGCAAAAGCCTGATGAAGGGAATGACCTGACTCAGGCTGGCAGTGTCTGAACTGACTTCACGTGTGGCAAGTTCAAAGGGTTGCAGAACCTTGCACAACGTTGAAATCATTCTCCACTGTGCTTGAGTCAGGTGCATTCCCCCTCCTTTGCCTATATCGTGGGCAGATGTATAGGCTTGAATGGCCTTTTGCTGCTCCTCCATCCTCTGAAGCATATAGAGGGTTGAATTCCACCTCGTTACCACCTCTTGCTACAGATGATGGCAGGGCAGGTTCAGGAATGTTTGGTGGTGCTCCAGTCTTCGGTACGCGGTGGCTGAATGCCGAAAGTGGCCCGCAATTCTTCGGGCCACCGACAGCATCTCTTGCACGCCCCTGTCGTTTTTTAAATAATTCTGCACCACCAAATTCAATGTATGTGCAAAACATGGGACGTGCTGGAATTTGCCCAGATGTAATGACGCACAATATTGCTGGCGTTGTCCGATGTCACAAATCCCCAGGAGAGTCCAATTGGGGTAAGCCATTCTACGATGATCTTCCTCAGTTTCCGTAAGAGGTTGTCAGCTGTGTGCCTCTTCTGGAAAGCGGTGATACAAAGCGTAGCATGCCTAGGAACGAGTTGGCGTTTGCGAGATGCTGCTACTGGTGCCGCCGTTGCTGTTCTTGCTGCGGGAGGCAATACATCTACCCAGTGGGCTGTCACAGTCATATAGTCCTGAGTCTGCCCTGCTCCACTTGTCCACATGTCCGTGGTTAAGTGGACATTGGGTACAACTGCATTTTTTAGGACACTGGTGAGTCTTTTTATGAGGTCTGTGTACATTTTCGGTATCGCCTGCCTAGATAAATGGAACCTAGATGGTATTTGGTACCGGGGACACAGTACCTCAATCAAGTCTCTAGTTGCCTCTGAATTAACGGTGGATACCGGAACCACGTTTCTCACCGCCCAGGCTGCCAAGGCCTGAGTTATCTGCTTTGCAGCAGGATGACTGCTGTGATATTTCATCTTCCTCGCAAAGGACTGTTGGACAGTCAATTGCTTACTGGAAGTAGTACAAGTGGTCTTCCGACTTCCCCTCTGGGATGACGATCGACTCCCAGCAGCTACAACAGCAGCGCCAGCAGCAGTAGGCGTTACACTCAAGGATGCATCGGAGGAATCCCAGGCAGGAGAGGACTCGTCAGACTTGCCAGTGACATGGCCTGAAGGACTATTGGCTTTCCTGGGTAAGGAGGAAATTGACACTGAGGGAGTTGGTGGTGTGGTTTGTAGGAGCTTGGTTACAAGAGGAAGGGATTTAGTGGTCAGTGGACTGCTTCCGCTGTCACCCAAAGTTTTTGAACTTGTCACTGACTTATGATGAATGCGCTGCAGGTGACGTATAAGGGAGGATGTTCCGAGGTGGTTATTGTCCTTACCCCTACTTATTACAGCTTGACAAAGGCAACACACGGCTTGACACCTGTTGTCCGCATTTGTGTTGAAATAATTCCTCACCGAAGAGCTGATTTTTTTTTGTATTTTGACCAGGCATGTTAATGGCCATATTCGTCCCACGGACAACAGGTGTCTCCCCGGGTGCCTGACTTAAACAAACCACCTTACCATCAGAATCCTCCTTGTCAATTTCCTCCCCATCGCCAGCAACACCCATATCCTCATCCTGGTGTACTTCAACAGTGACATCACCAATTTGACTATCAGGAACTGGACTGCGGGTGCTCCTTCCAGCACTTGCAGGGGGCGTGCAAATGGTGGAAGGCGCAAGCTCTTCCCGTCCAGTGTTGGGAAGGTCAGGCATCGCAACCGCCACAATTGGACTCTCCTTGGGTATTTGTTATTTAGAAGAACGCACAGTTCTTTGCTGTGCTTTTGCCAGCTTAAGTCTTTTCATTTTTCTAGCGAGAGGATGAGTGCTTCCATCCTCATGTGAAGCTGAACCACTAGCCATGAACATAGGCCAGGGCCTCAGCCGTTCCTTGCCACTCCGTGTCGTAAATGGCATATTGGCAAGTTTACGCTTCTCCTCAGACGCTTTTAATTTTGATTTTTGGGTCATTTTACTGAACTTTTGTTTTTTGGGTTTTACATGCTCTCTACTATGACATTGGGCATCGGCCTATTTTAACCTCCACATTTTTGTTCTCCATTTTTTAATGTGTGGAATTATATGCCAGTAACTATCAATAGCAATGGCCTACTACTATATATACTGCGCACAACTGAAATGCACCACAGGTATGGATGGATAGTATACTTGACGACACAGAGTTAGGTAGAGCAGTGGCCTTCCGTACCGTACTGCTATATATACTGGTGGTCACTGTCAGCAATCTGCAAAACTAAAATGCACCACAGGTATAGAATGTAGATGGATAGTATACTTAATGACGACACAGAGGTAGGTACAGCAGTGGCCTTCCGTACCGTACTGCTATATATAGTATACTGGTGGTCACTGTGTCAGCAAACTGCAAAACTAAAATGCACCACAGGTATAGAATGTAGATGGATAGTATACTTAATGATGACACAGAGGTAGGTACAGCAGTGACCTTCCGTACCGTACTGCTATATATAGTATACTGGTGGTCACTGTGTCAGCAAACTGCAAAACTAAAATGCACCACAGGTATAGAATGTAGATGGATAGTATACTTAATGACGACACAGAGGTAGGTCCAGCAGTGGCCTTCCGTACTGTACTGCTATATATAGTATACTGGTGGTCACTGTGTCAGCAAACTGCAAAACTAATATGCACCACAGGTATAGAATGTAGATGGATAGTATACTTAATGACGACACAGAGGTAGGTACAGCAGTGGCCTTCCATACCGTACTGCTATATATAGTATACTGGTGGTCACTGTGTCAGCAAACTGCAAAACTAAAATGCACCACAGGTATAGAATGTAGATGGATAGTATACTTAATGACGACACAGAGGTAGGTACAGCAGTGGCCTTCCGTACCGTACTGCTATATATAGTATACTGGTGGTCACTGTGTCAGCAAACTGCAAAACTAAAATGCACCACAGGTATAGAATGTAGATGGATAGTATACTTAATGATGACACAGAGGTAGGTACAGCAGTGGCCTTCCGTACTGTACTGCTATATATAGTATACTGGTGGTCACTGTGTCAGCAAACTGCAAAACTAAAATGCACCACAGGTATAGAATGTAGATGGATAGTATACTTAATGACGACACAGAGTGGCCTTCCGTACCGTACTGCTATATATATAGTATACTTGTGGTCACTGTGTCAGCAAACTGCAAAACTAAAATGCACCACAGGTATAGAATGTAGATGGATAGTATACTTAATGACGACACAGAGGTAGGTACAGCAGTGGCCTTCCGTACCGTACTGCTATATATAATATACTGGTGGTCACTGTGTCAGCAAACTGCAAAACTAAAATGCACCACAGGTATAGAATGTAGATGGATAGTATCCTTAATGACGACACAGAGGTAGGTACAGCAGTGGCCTTCCGTACCGTACTGCTATATATAGTATACTGGTGGTCACTGTGTCAGCAAACTGCAAAACTAAAATGCACCACAGCTATAGAATGTAGATGGATAGTATACTTAATGACGACACAGAGGTAGGTACAGCAGTGGCCTTCTGTACCGTACTGCTATATATACTGGTGGTCACTGTGTCAGCAAACTGCACAACTGAAATGCACCACAGGTTTAGAATCTAGATGGATAGTATACTTAATGACGACACAGAGGTAGGTACAGCAGTGGCCTACTGTACCGTAATGCTATATATTATATACTGGTGGTCACTGGTCAGGAAAACTCTGCACTGTACTCCTCCTATATAATATTATACTGGTGGTCCCCAGTCCCCACAATAAAGCAGCACACTGAGCACAGATATGGAGTGTTTTTCAGGCAGACAACGTATACTGGTGGTCACTGGTTAGCAAAACTCTGCACTGTACTCCTACTATATAATACAGCTGCTCCCCAGTCCCCACAATTAAGCAGTGTGAGCACAGATATATGCAGCACACTGAGCACAGATATGGAGCGTTTTTTTTCAGGCAGAGAACGGATAACTGGTGGTCACTGATCAGCAAAACTCTGCACTGTACTCCTCCTATATTATACAGCTGCTCCCCAGCCTTCCCACAATTAAGCAATAATGCACAATCAAGTTCAACAATAACAGAGAGGACGCCAGCCACGTCCTCTCCCTAACATTTCCAATGCACGAGTGAAAATGGCGGCGACGCGCGGCTGCTTATATAGAATCCGAATCTCGCGAGAATCCGACAGCGGGATGATGACGTTCGGGCGCGCTCGGGTTAACCGAGCCATACGGGAGAATCCGAGTATGGCTCGGACCCATGTAAAAAGGGTGAAGTTCGGGGGGGTTCGGTTTCCGAGAAACCGAACCTGCTCATCACTAGTAAAAAGCAATTTAAGTGCTAAAAAGTGTTACATAAAGTGTTACAATTATGATGCCCCGAAGCAGCCCAACCAAATCAGCCCGGAGGGACTCCCACCCAAACCCATTCCTAACACTGACAAATTATATAAATGTACCAAGGACTTAACTGTCGTAGTGCCTATACCAATATATACTTTACACTGCAAATGCAAGGACACGTACTATTTAAAACATCCAAGAACGTGTGTGTGTGTGTGTGTGTGTGTGTGTGTGTGTGTGTGTGTGTGGGGGGGGGGGGGGGGGGGGGGTAGTCCAGGCTCTGCATTTTAGTACACATATGTGTACACAATATAGAATATAGGAGGGGAGGCTGAACTGCACACCCTAATTCTAAGCATAATATGAAGTGCTTTTATTATGTTTAAATTAGGGTGTGCAGTCCAGCCTCCCACTCATTATTTTCCCACTCTCACACATAGCCTCATTTCCCACAGCTTCTTTATCTATTGATGGCACAAATAGTGGTGGATTCTGCCTATGAGCTGCAGGTCTGCAGCCCCCCAGTATAATCCTTCAGTTCAGTGACCTTAGCTGAGCCTGTTGCAGTCTGACTGCACTGGCTCAGTGGCTTCACTGTGACTGGCAGTCACTTCCTATTGGAAGTCCTACCTGCCAGTCCCCTGCAGGACAGGCAGTCCCATTGGAAGGTGTTTTCCTCCCTCCAGGACTGCCAGACCAGGCTGTGATTAACAGAGAGCTGGCTTCTTGCAAGAAGTCACTACATGTCTAGTCGTCAGCCCAATCCGGCTTCTATGGGCAGCAGCCGATGCAGTGAATAGAAACCGGAGGTTTGCACATGCACAGTCACACTGCTGGCATCTGCGCATGTGCGGGGACCTAGTGCCTGTCAGCTCCATTGCGCAGGACCCGGGATGCAAGACTCTCCTCTCAGCAGTCCTCCTACCTAAAAAAGGTATGAGCAGACACTGGGCACAACCATTTCCTCTAGCATCCAAGGATGTTGTCTTAGAGATATCCTTGACTCCTTCCTCTCCTTCAAACCACATATGGAGTACCATCTCAAAAATATTTCCAGAACAGACCCTTTCTTACCCTGGATGTTACTAAGACCCTCATCCACTCAATGATCCTTTCCAGATTGGACTACTGTAACCTTCTCCTATCTGACCTTCCTGACTCTCCACTCCGCTCTGTCCTCAATGCTGCTGCATGGCTAATCTTCCTCTCCAAACAGACTATGTCTGTCTCCTCTCTCCTACAAGTCCTACATTGGCTCCCTTTCCTCTTCCGAACCCAAATGAAGCTTCTCAATCACTTACAAAGCCCTCACCCAATCAACTCCCAATTACATCTTGGGCCTAATCTCCCTTCACACTCCTGCCTGCCCTCTTGGCTCCTTAAATGAAGGCTGTCTCTTCTGCCAACTGGTTACTTCCTCCCTGGCATCTTTGACAGATGCTGGAGTGGATTCTGGACCTCTGGCACCTTCTTACATATATGGTTGACTTCTCTGAAACAAACTGGATACTAGTCAGCCTTGGGAGACCCGACACTTTCTGTCTTAATAAATCTTTAATTATTTCCTAAAAACCACAGAGTTTGTTGCCCAGGGTGGTCTTCTGTATGCCGGCGGTCGGGCTCCCGGCGCTCAGTATACCGGCGCCGGGAGCTTGACAGCCGGCATACCGACACTTATTTTCCCTCGTGGGGGTCCACGACCCCCATAGAGGGAGAATAAAATAGTGTGGCGCGCGTAGCGCGCCACCGTGCCCATAGCGTGGTAAGCGCAGCAAGCCCGCAAGGGGCTCATTTGCGCTCGCCACACTGTCGGTAAGCCGGCGGTCGGGCTCCCGGCGCCGGTATGCTGGTCGCCGGGAGCCCGACCGCCGGCCAGCCGTAGTGAACCCGTTGCCCATGACTGACCCCATTTCAAGCTTATTTGCTGTACCATATAACACTCACTAGCCACCACCTGTCGAATAGCAGCCAGTTGAAAGCCGCAAGAGTCCCCTTGATTTATAGCTGTATTTAATCATCTTTGGTACTCCTACCACTTAGAAAACATGATGGCAATTAAATCTGATAATTCTGCAAAGTCATTTATTAACACCTGGAGACTTTGAGCAGTTCAGTAAAATGTTTCCCTGGTGGTCTCCCATTACGTTAAAGTAAAGATGTGCGGTGGGCATTTTTCGTGTTTTGTCTTTTGGTTTTGGCTCTGGTTCCATGCTCGTGTTTTGGATCTGGATTGGTTTTGCCAAAACCACCCTTTCGTGTTTTGGTTTTAGATCTGGATGAGTTTTGAAAAAAACATTAAAACAGCTAAAATCACAAAATTTGGGGGTAATTTTGATCCTACAGTATTATTAACCTCAATAACATTAGTTTCCACTCATTTTCAGTCTATTCTGAACACTGAACACCTCACAATATTGTTTTTAGGCCAAAAAGTTGCACGGAGGTGGCTGTATGACTAAGCTAAGCGACATAAGTGTTCAGCACAAACACCTGGCCCATCTAGGATGGGCACTGCAGTGGCAGACATG
The DNA here is from genome assembly GCF_028390025.1 of Pseudophryne corroboree. NCBI lineage: Eukaryota > Metazoa > Chordata > Amphibia > Anura > Myobatrachidae > Pseudophryne > Pseudophryne corroboree. The sequence continues at coordinate 117,183,476 of NC_086453.1, forward strand.
ATGGCAGATTTAAAAAATAGGCCCCAAACAGCACATGATGCAAAGAAGAAAAAGAAGTTCAATGAAGTAGCTGGATGACTAAGCTAAGCGACACAAGTGTGCCGTGCGGCACAAACACCTGGCCTATCTAGGCATGGCACTGCAATGGTAGACAGGATGGCACTTAAAAAAAGTAGTCCCCAAAACAGCACATCATGCAAGAAGAAAAAGAGGTGCAATGCACGTTCCTACTATCTGTATGTGACACCTGCACTGCAGTGACGTACGGTGAGGTCAGTGGCTGGGGAGGCACTGGCAGCTAACCCCCTCCCTTACCCCCTAGGAGGGGAAAAAAAGTGTAGTCCCCCACACATTACTAAAACCAGCACCAGGCAGAACCAGCCAGGGGGGATAATGCCATAGCAGGGGAGACGCTCAGTGTGGGGTCCCCCTGCCATAACATTAAACATCCCCCAGACCAGTCAACCCAGGGCTGGAATTCGTTCGGAAAGTGGGGACCCCAAAAAATAAAAATGGGGTCCCCACTCCCAGGCAACAACCAGCACTGGGCTGATAGCCCAGTGCTATGCCCTGCACACCTGGTGGCGGTGGGTGCAGGGTTCATTGTATGCTAATATTGTTCTTTAAAGGTGACCTACATGTCCCAGAAAGCCTGCCCCAGCATGCTGGCACTTGTAGAACCACAAGTGCCAGCATGCCCAGATATAATGGGTCCGCTGGCATCTATAAAGAAAATATTAAAATAAAACACCACACTGTCTTTTAAAAGTTGACATGGGGGCGGCAGCCTTTAAGCTCTTTTGCATGGCCACCGCCTTCCCAGTGCTTCCGGTGTCTTCACCTGGGGGGCTGCCACCTCCCCAGGACTTCCGGCGTCTTCACCTGGGAGGCGGCAGCCTGTAAGCTCTTTTGCATGGCCACCGCCTCCCCAGGGCTTCGGCGTCTTCCTCCGGCATCTTCACCTGGAGGGGGCAGCCTTTAAGCTTTTTTGCATGGCTGCCGTCTTCCCAGGGCTTCCGGTGTCTTCACCCGGAAGGTGGCGGCCTTTAAGCTCTTTTGCGCGGCCGCCACACATCTAGTACTTCCACGTCGTCTTCTTTCTTCTGGAGCTCTTCACTGCTCCCCCTCCACCGTCGGACTGACGCCGCTGCCTCGTGCTGACTTATGTAAGTCAGCCGGAGGGGGCGGGTCAATGAGGCAGCGAGCCGTGATTGTCATGCGGCAGCCATCTTGGATTTAAAAAATTACGCTGATTTTTTTAAACTGGTACCGCTCCGCTGCCAATGCCGCTAATACCTCTGCCGCATCCCGCCACCCACACCTCTGCCGCATCCCACAACCCACACCACTGCCGCATCCAACTGCAGCCCGCACCTCCGCCGCAATCCGCCACCCGCACCTTTGCCGCATCCCGCCACCACTGCTGCCCTCACCTCCGCTGCGCCCACACAGTGATGACAGCGGATCCAGTGACAGATCCGCTGGCCAATCACTGTGGCCTCACTGACTGGGGCGTGCTTTCATGGGTTGAAAGCACGTCTCTGTATGAAAGCGGCACTTCTAATGGTGCCGCTTTCCAATGTATTTTAAATGGGCTTTTACTGCCCATGGCTTGGGCCCGCCCGCACCCGCTCCTTGCTCCCACACCTTTCCAATTGACAACGGGAGGCACCATGATCGTTGCCTCCCAACCCCATTTACAGAGGAGTAATGGTTAGATTAATAATGTATATTATTAATATGTGTCATAAGTATCTTCTTTGTATTATTTTAATCAATAATGATAGGGGAGGCACTGCCTCCCCTGACTGCACGTCCCTGCTGCACAGTATCACTTCTCTCATTCTGTATGATCAGTGAAATTATACTGCAGAAATATGCTCCTACTATCTGTATGCGACACCTGCACAGTATCACTTCTCTCATTCTGTATGATCAGTGTAATTATACTGCAGGTACATGTTCCTACTATCTGTATGTGATACCTGCACAGTATCACTTTTCTCATTCTGTATGATCAGTTTAATTATACTGCAGATACATGTTACTTACTACTGTCTGTATATGATACCTGCACAGTATCACTTCTCTCAGTCTGTATGTTCGGTGTAATTATACTGAAGATACATGTTCCTACTATCTGTATGTGACACCTGCACAGTATCACTTCTATTATTCTGTATGATCAATGCAATTATACTGCAAATATACGTTCCTATATGTATGTGACACTGCACAGTATCACTTCTCTCATTCTGTATGATCAGTGTAATTATACTGCAGATACATGTTCCTACTATCTATATGTGACACCTGCACAGTATCACTTGTCTCATTCTGTATGATCAGTGTAGTCTTATACAGCAGCACTGGACATATGGCGGCAGCGGATACCACCACTGTGACTGGACTGATGCCACACAATACACCACCACTATACTGATGCAGGACAACACAGCACCACTGGACTGTACTCAGTGGCGTAACTAGAAATTTTTCTCCCCCAAGCCAAAAAATCCTTCGGCGCCCCCCCCCCCATACCCCCCATAATTGGCACTAGTAAAGGGCCGCCAAAAGGGGTGTGGTTTCGTTGAAATGGGCGTGGCTTCGCGTAAAGGGGCGTGGTATTGCAGGAAAAGACTACCTTATACCCCAGTTTTGCAACCTGCACACCCAGACGTTAGCCACCACAGGAAAGAAAAATAATCCTGATTCATGCCCCTTACATTATTTGTCATTTTTCCTCCTTATAGTAATGCCCAGTATACATTATGCCACATACTGCTATGGCCCTAAGACATTATTCCACGCACAATAATGCACATGACACAATATGCACACACCATAATGCCCCCGACACATTATGCCACACACCGTAATGCCTGTGACACATTATGACAGGAATCGCAATGCCCGTTATACATTATGCTACACACTGCAATGCCCCTGATACATTATAGCACATACAATGTCTGTGACACATTATGACACACACCACAATGATCCTGAGACATTATACCACATACCACAATGCCCGTGATATAGTATACAACACACCGTAATGCCTGACACATTATGACACACACCGCAATGTCCGTGATACATTATGCCAAACACTGCAGTGACCCTGAGACATTATACCACATACCACACAATGCCCGTGATATAGTATACCACACACCGTAATGCCCATTACACATTAAGTTCTACAGTAAGGCTTCCAATTACTTTTAAATTACCTGCTCGTTGCCAGGGGTTTCATGCTCTTGGTTCCATGCACGGTGCCAGGGGTTTTCATGCTCAGGGTGTCATGCTCGTTGCCAGGGGTTTCATGCACTGGGTGTCATGCTCGTTGCTAGGGGGTAGTGCTTGTTGCTAGGGCCGTGCTCCCAGTGCCACATATGCTCCCAGTGCCAGATATTCCCCCACAGTGCCAGGTATATGCCCCCAGTGCCAGATATTCCCCCACAGTGCCACATATGCCCCCTCAGTGCCTGCTCCCCCCAGTGCCAAATATTCCCCCACAGTGCCAGGTATATGCCCCCAGTGCCAGATATTCCCCCACAGTGCCAGGTATATGCCCCCAGTGCCAGATCTTCCCCCACGGTGCCAGGTATATGCCCCCAGTGCCAGATCTTCCCCCACAGTGCCAGGTATATGCCCCCAGTGCCAGATATTCCCCCCAGTGCCAGGTATATGCCCCCAGTGCCAGATCTTCCCCCACAGTGCCAGGTATGTGCCCCCAGTGCCAGGTATATGCCCCCCCAGTGCCAGATATTCCCCCACAGTGCCTGCCCCCCAGTACCAGATATCCCCCCCCCAGTGCCAGGTATATGCCCCCAGTGCCAGATATTCCCCCCCAGTGCCAGGTATATGCCCCCCCAGTGCCAGATATTCCCCCCAGTGCCAGGTATATGCACCCAGTGCCAGATATTCCCCCACAGTGCCAGGTATATGCCCCCAGTGCCAGATAATCCCCCCCCAGTGCCAGGTATATGCCCCCCCAGTGCCAGATATTCCCCCACAGTGCCTGCTTCCCCCCCAGTGCCAGGTATATGCCCCCAGTGCCAGGTATATGCCCCCCCAGTGCCAGGTATATGCCCCCAGTGCCAGGTATATGCCCTCCCAGTGCCTGCTTCCCCTCCCCCTCCTTTGTGTTGGAGGGACACGGAGCGCATAGCGCGCCTCTCCAATGTCCCTCCTGGCTCTCCCCCGGCCGGTCTAATAAAGGAAGTGCCGGTTCGTGAGCCAATCAGAGCTCACGAATGGCACTTCCTATATTAGACCGGCCGGGGGAGAGCCAGGAGGGACACAGGGGGGGGCGCGTGATGTGCGCTCCGTGTCCCTCCGTACACAGTAGGCAGCAGCGGAGGGAAGGAGGGAGAGGAGACCGCAGATTGACATGCGGACGCTCGTCCGCATGTCAATCTGTTCTGTCAGTGGCGCCCCCGCAGCCCCTCGCCCCCAAGCCACCGCGAGGGCTGCGGGGGCAGTAGTTACGCCACTGACTGTACTTATATAGCAGCACTGGACATATGGCAGCAGAGGACACCGCTACTGTGACTGGACTGATGCAGCACAAGACACCACCACTGGACTGATGCAGCACAAGACACTACCACTGAACTGATGCAGGACACTGAGGATGGCGACACATCCTCTCTCTACACTCTCCAATGCCGGAGTGAAAATGGCGGTGACGCGCGGCTCCTTATATGGAATCTAAACCTTGCGAGAATCCGACAGCGGGATGATGATGTTTTGCCTCGTTCTGGTTTCCGAATCAGGTGGGAAAACCCGAGCCGGACTCTGATCCGGGCTCGGGAAGTGAAGTTCAGTAGGGTTCGGTTCTTAGGGAACCAAACCCGCTCATCTCTACTTTAAAGACTCTTCGTGTTTTGTGTTTTGATTTTGGTTCTATTTCCCTGCTCGTGTTTTGGTTATGGATTGGTTTTGCCAAAATCACCCTTTCGTGTTTTGGTTTTGGATCTGGATGATTTAAAAAAAAAACAACATAAAAACAGCTAAAATCACAGAATTTGGGGGTAATTTTGATCTTACGGTATGATTAACCTCAATAACATTCATGTCCACTCATTTCCAGTCTATTCTGAACACTGAACACCTCACAATATTGTTTTTAGGCTAAAAGGTTGCACGGAGTTGGCTATATGACTAAGCTAAGCGACACAAGTGTGCGGCACAAACAACCTGGCCCATCTAGGAGTGGCATTGCGGTGGCAGACAGGATGGCACTTAAAAAAACTAGGCCCCAAACACCACATGATGCAAAGAAGAAAAAGAGGTGCAAGATGGAATTGTCCTTGGGCCCTCCCACCCACCCTTATGTTGGATAAACAGGACATGCACACTCAAACCAATTATTTCAATGACAGGGACACGACTGTGGCTGAAATGACTGGTTTGTTTGGGCCCCCACCAAAAAAAAAGCAATCAATCTCTCCTTGCACAAACTGGCTCTACAGAGGAAAGATGTCGCCCTCATCCACATCCTCCGATTCCTCACCCCTTTCACTGTGTATATTCTCCTCCTCACAGAGTATTAATTTGTCCCCACTGGAATCCACCATCACAGGTCCCTGCGTACTTTCTTGAGGCAATTGCAGGTCAAGGTCTTCCCAGAGGAATTTCTAATTCATTATGATGAACATCATCTTCTCCATATTTTGTGGAAGTAACCTCCTACACCGATCACTGCACTAACACTCTTTCAGCTACCGGCTGCACTAACACTCTTTCAGAGTACACACTGAAGGGGGAAAAACTTAGGTAAAATAAAGATATTTGTGCAAGGGCATCCAAATTGCCTCTTTTTCCTGTTAGTATACGAACGGACTGTCTGACATGTTTACTTGGATGCTGTCACTCATATAATCATCCACCATTATTTCAATGGTGACAGAATCATATGCAGTGACAGTAGACATGTCAGTAATCATTGGCAGGTCCTTAAGTCCGGACCAGATGTCAGCACTCGCTCCAGACTGCCCTGCATCACCGCCAGCGGGTGGGCACGGAAATCTTATCTTTTTCCTCGCAGCCCCAGTTGGGGGAGAAAGGGAAGGAGGAGCTGTTGATGAGTCACGTTCCACTTGAGTTCACAATTTTCTCACCAGCAGATCTTTGAACCTCTGCAGACTTGTGTCTGTCAGAAAGAGAGATACAACGTAGGCTTTAAACCTTGGATCGAGCACGGTGGCCAAAATGTAGTGCTCTGATTTCAACAGATTGACCACCCTTGAATCCTGGCAAAGCAAATGAAGGGCTCCATTCACAAGTCCCACATACTTTGCGGAATCGCTCCGTCTTAGCTCCTCCTTCAATTTCTCCAGCTGCTTCTGCAAAAGCCTGATGAGGGGAATGACCTGACTCAAGCTGGAAGTATCTGAACTGACTTCACGTGTGAAAAATTTGATGGGTTGGAGAACCTTGCACAAGATGGAAATCAATCTCCACTGCGCTTGAGTCAGGTGCATTCCCCCTCCTTTGACTATATCGTAGGTGGATGTATAGACTTGAATGGCCTTTTGCTGCTCCTCCATCCTCTGGAGCATATAGAGTGTTGAATTCCACCTCGTTACCACCTCTTGCTTCAGGTGTTGGAAGGGTAGGTTCAGGAGTGTTTGATGGCGCTACAGTCTTCGGCATGCGGTGGCTGAATGCCGAAAGTGGCCCGCAATTTTTGGGCCACTGACAGCATCTCCTGCATGCCCCTATGATTTTTTAAAAATTTCTGCACTACCAAATTAATTGTATGTGCAAAACAGGGGACGTGCTGGAATTTGCCCAGATGTAATGCACGCACAATATTGGTGGCATTGTCCGATATCACAAAACCCCAGGAGAGTCTAATTGGATTAAGCCATTGTGCAATGATGTCCCTCAGTTTCCGTAAGAGGTTGTCAGCCGTTTGCCTCTTATGGAAAGCGGTGATACATAGCATAGCCTGCCTTGGAATGAGTTGGCATTTGCGAGATGCTGCTACTGGTGCCGCTGCTGTTGTTGCTGCGAGAGGTCATACATCTACTCAGTGGGCTGTCACAGTCATATAGTCCTTAGTCTGCCCTGTTCCACTTGTCCACATGTCCATGGTTAAGTGGACAGTGGGTACAACTGCAATTTGTAGGACACTTAGGACACTTTTTCTGACGTCTCTGTACATTCTCGGTATTGCCTGACTAGTGAAGTGGAACTTAGATGGGATTTGATACCATGGACACAGTACCTCAAAAATGTCTCTAAGTCCCACTGAACTAATGGCAGATACAGGACGCACGTCTAACACCAACATAGCTGTCAAGGCCTCAGTTATCCGCTTTGCATAAGGATGACTGCTGTCATATTTCATCTTCCTGACAAAGGACTGCTGGACAGTCAATTGCTTAGTTGAAGTAGTACAAGTGGTCTTCTGACTTCCCCTCTGGGATGACAATCGACTCCCAGCAGCAACAATAGCAGTGGCAGCAATAGTAGGCATACCACTCAAGGATCCTCCGGAGGAATCCCGGTTAGGAGAGGACTCCTCAGTCTTGCCAGTGACATAGCCTGCAGGACTACTGACGTTCCTGATTGAGGAGGAAGTTGACATTGAGCGAGTTGGTGGTGTGGCTTGCAGGAGCTTGGGTACAAGAGGAAGAAGGGATTTAGGTGTCAGTGGACTGCTTACGCTCTTACCCAAAGTTTCACAACTTGACACTGACTTGTGATGAATGCATTGCAGGTGACGTATAAGGGAGGTTGTTCCTAGGTGGTTAACATCCTTACCCCTACTTATTACTGATTGACAGAAGCAACACATGGCTTGACACCTGTTGTCCGGATTTGTGGAGAAATAATTCCACACCGAACAGGTGGCTTTTTTGATATTTTGCCCAGGCATCGCAACGGGTTTCTTCATCCCACGGGCAACAAGTGTCTCCCCCGATGCCTGATTTAAACAAACCACATCACCATCAGAATCCTCATCGTCAACTTCCTCCTCAGCGCCAGCAACACCCATATCCTCATCCTGTGTACTTCAACAGTGACATCTTCAATTTGAATATCGGAAACTGGACTGTGTGTGATACTTACAGCACTTGCTGGGGGTGTGCAAATGGTGGAGCCACCTCTTCCCGTCCAGTGTTGGGAAGGTCAGGCATCGCAACCACCGACACACTTGGACTCTCCTTGGGCATTTGTGATACCATCTTAGAATTAGTGATGAGCGGGTTCGGTTCCTCGGAAACCGAACCCCCCCGAACTTCACCCATTTTACACGGGTCCGAGGCATACTCGGATTCTCCCGTATGGCTCGGTTAACCCGAGCGCGCCCGAACGTCATCATCCCGCTGTCGGATTCTCGCGAGATTCGGATTCTGTATAAGCAGCCGCGCGTCACCGCCATTTTCACTCATGCATTGGAAATGTTAGGGAGAGGACGTGGCTGGCGCATCCTCTCCGTTTATTAATCTTGATGCAAATATTTGTGCTTATTGCTTAATTGTGGGGACTGGGGAGCAGCTGTATTATATAGGAGGAGTACAGTGCAGAGTTTTGCTGATAGTGACCACCAGTATACGTTGTCTGCCTGAAAAACACTCCATATCTGTGCTCAGTGTGCTGCATATATCTGTGCTCACACTGCTTAATTGTGGGGACTGGGGAGCAGCTGTATTATATAGGAGGAGTACAGTGCAGAGTTTTGCTGACAGTGACCACCAGTATACGTTTTCTGCCTGAAAAACACTCCATATCTGTGCTCAGTGTGCTGCATATATCTGTGCTCACACTGCTTTATTGTGGGGACTGGGGACCACCAGTATATTATATAGGAGTAGTACAGTGCAGAGTTTTGCTGACAGTGACCACCAGTATACGTTGTCTGCCTGAAAAACACTCCATATCTGTGCTCAGTGTGCTGCATATATCTGTGCTCACACTGCTTTATTGTGGGGACTGGGGACCAGCAGTATTATATAGAAGGAGTACAGTGCAGAGTTTTGCTGACAGTGACCACCAGTATATGTTGTCTGCCTGAAAATCACTCCATATCTGTGCTCAGTGTGCTGCATATATCTGTGCTCACACTGCTTTATTGTGGGGACTGGGGACATGCAGTATTATATAGGAGGAGTACAGTGCTGAGTTTTGCTGACAGTGACCACCAGTATATATAGCAGTACGGTACGGAAGGCCACTGCTCTACCTACCTCTGTGTCGTCAAGTATACTATCCATCTAGATTCTATACCTGTGGTGCATTTTAGTTTTGCAGTTTGCTGACACAGTGACCACCAGTATATATAGCAGTACAGTACGGAAGGCCACTGCTGTACCTACCTCTGTGTCGTCAAGTATACTATCCATCTAGATTCTATACCTGTGGTGCATTTTAGTTTTGCAGTTTGCTGACAGTGACCACCAGTATATACAGCAGTACGGTACGGAAGGCCACTGCTCTACCTACCTCTGTGTCGTCAAGTATACTATCCATCCATACCTGTGGTGCATTTCAGTTGTGCGCAGTATATATAGTAGTAGGCCATTGCTATTGATACTGGCATATAATTCCACACATTAAAAAATGGAGAACAAAAATGTGGAGGTTAAAATAGGGAAAGATCAATATTCACTTCCATCTCGTGCTGAAGCTGCTGCCACTAGTCATGGCCGAGACGATGAAATGCCATCAACGTCGTCTGCCAAGGCCGATGCCCAATGTCATAGTAGAGAGCATGTAAAATCCAAAAAACAAAAGTTCAGTAAAATGACCCAAAAATCAAAATTGAAAGCGTCTGATGAGAAGCGTAAACTTGCCAATATGCCATTTACGACACGGAGTGGCAAGGAACGGCTGAGGCCCTGGCCTACGTTCATGGCTAGTGGTTCAGATTCACATGAGGATGGAAGCACTCATCCTCTCGCTAGAAAAATGAAAAGACTTAAGCTGGCAAAAGCACAGCAAAGAACTGTGCGTTCTTCTAAATCACAAATCCCCAAGGAGAGTCCAATTGTGTCGGTTGCGATGCCTGACCTTCCCAACACTGGACGGGAAGAGCTTGCGCCTTCCACCATTTGCACGACCCCTGCAAGTGCTGGAAGGAGCACCCGCAGTCCAGTTCCTGATAGTCAAATTGATGATGTCACTGTTGAAGTACACCAGGATGAGGATATGGGTGTTGCTGGCGCTGGGGAGCAAATTGACAAGGAGGATTTTGATGGTGAGGTGGTTAGTTGAAATCAGGCACCCGGGGAGACACCTGTTGTCCGTGGGACAAATATGGCCATTAACATGCCTGGTCAAAATACAAAAAAAATCACCTCTTCGGTGTGGAATTATTTCAACACAAATGCGGACAACAGGTGTCAAGCCGTGTGTTGCCTTTGTCAAGCTGTAATAAGTAGGGGTAAGGACGTTAACCACCTAGGAACATCCTCCCTTATACGTCACCTGGTCCGCATTCATCAGAAGTCAGTGACAAGTTCAAAAACTTTGGATGACAGCGGAAGCAGTCCACTGACCACTATATCCCTTCCTCTTGTAACCAAGCTCCTGCAAACCACACCGCCAACTCCCTCAGTGTCAATTTCCACCTTACACAGGAAAGCCAATAGTCCTGCAGGCCATGTCACTGGCAAGTCTGACGAGTCCTCTCCTGCCTGGGATTCCTCCGATGCATCCTTGAGTGTAACGCCTACTGCTACTGGCGCTGCTGTTGTTGCTGCTGGGAGTCGATCGTCATCCCAGAGGGGAAGTCGGAAGACCACTTGTACTACTTCCAGTAAGCAATTGACTGTCCAACAGTCCTTTGCGAGGAAGATGAAATATCACAGCAGTCATCCTGCTGCAAAGCGGATAACTCAGGTCTTGTCAGCCTGGGTGGTGAGAAATGTGGTTCCGGTATCCACCGTTAATTCACAGGCAACTAGAGACTTGTTTGAGGTACTGTGTCCCCGGTACCAAATACCATCTAGGTTCCATTTCTCTAGGCAGGCGATACCGAAAATGTACACAGACGTCAGAAAAAGAGTCACCAGTGTCCTAAAAAATGCAGTTGTACCCAATGTCCACTTAACCACGGACATGTGGACAAGTGGAGCAGGGCAGACTCAGGACTATATGACTGTGACAGCCCACTGGGTAGATGTATTGCCTCCCGCAGCAAGAACAGCAGCGGCGGCACCAGTAGCAGCATCTCGCAAACGCCAACTCGTTCCTAGGCAGGCTACGCTTTGTATCACCGCTTTCCATAAGAGGCACACAGCTGACAACCTCTTACGGAAACTGAGGAACATCATCGCAGAATGGCTTACCCCAATTGGACTCTCCTGGGGATTTGTGACATCGGACAACGCCACCAATATTGTGCGTGCATTACATCTGGGCAAATTCCAGCACGTCCCATGTTTTGCACATACATTGAATTTGGTGGTGCAGAATTATTTTAAAAATGACAGGGGCGTGCAAGAGATGCTGTCGGTGGCCCGAAGAATTGCGGGCCACTTTCGGCATTCAGCCACCGCGTGCCGAAGACTGGAGCAGCAGCAAACAGACCTGAACCTGCCCTGCCATCATCTGAAGCAAGAGGTGGTAACGAGGTGGAATTCAACCCTCTATATGCTTCAGAGGATGGAGGAGCAGCAAAAGGCCATTCAAGCCTATACATCTGCCCACGATATAGGCAAAGGAGGGGGAATGCACCTGACTCAAGCGCAGTGGAGAATGATTTCAACGTTGTGCAAGGTTCTGCAACCTTTTGAACTTGCCACACGTGAAGTCAGTTCAGACACTGCCAGCCTGAGTCAGGTCATTCCCCTCATCAGGCTTTTGCAGAAGAAGCTGGAGACATTGAAGGAGGAGATAAAACAGAGCGATTCCGCTAGGCATGTGGGACTTGTGGATGGAGCCCTTAATTTGCTTAACCAGGATTCACGGGTGGTCAATCTGTTGAAATCAGAGCACTACATTTTGGCCACCGTGCTCGATTCTAGACTTAAAACCTACGTTGTATCTCTCTTTCCGGCAGACACAAGTCTGCAGAGGTTCAAAGACCTGCTGGTGAGAAAATTGTCAAGTCAAGCGGAATGTGACCCGTCAACAGCTCCTCCTTCACATTCTCCCGCAACTGGGGGTGCGAGGAAAAGGCTAAGAATTCCGAGCCCATCCGCTGGCGGTGATGCAGGGCAGTCTGGAGCGAGTGCTGACATCTGGTCCAGACTGAAGGACCTGCCAACGATTACTGACATGTCGTCTACTGTCACTGCATATGATTCTGTCACCATTGAAAGAATGGTGGAGGATTATATGAGTGACCGCATCCAAGTAAGCACGTCAGACAGTCCGTACATATACTGGCAGGAAAAAGATGCAATTTGGAGGCCCTTGCACAAACTGGCTTTATTCTATCTAAGTTGCCCTCCCTCCAGTGTGTACTCCGAAAGAGTGTTTAGTGCAGCCGCTCACCTTGTCAGCAATCGGCGTACGAGGTTACTTCCAGAAAATGTGGAGAAGATGATGTTCATCAAAATGAATTATAATCAATTCCTCCGTGGAGACATTTACCAGCAATTGCCTCCAGAAAGTACACAGGGACCTGAGATGGTGGATTCCAGTGGGGACGAATTAATAATCTGTGAGGAGGGGGATGTACACAGTGAAAGGGGTGAGGAATCGGAGGATGATGATGAGGTGGACATCTTGCCTCTGTAGAGCCAGTTTGTGCAAGGAGAGATTGATTGCTTCTTTTTTGGTGGGGGCCCAAACCAACCAGTCATTTCAGTCACAGTCGTGTGGCAGACCCTGTCGCTGAAATGATGGGTTCGTTAAAGTGTGCATGTCCTGTTTATACAACATAAGGGTGGGTGGGAGGGCCCAAGGACAATTCCATCTTGCACCTCTTTTTTCTTTAATTTTTCTTTGCATCATGTGCTGTTTGGGGACAATTTTTTTGAAGTGCCATCCTGCCTGACACTGCAGTGCCACTCCTAGATGAGCCAGGTGTTTGTGTCGGCCACTTGTGTCGCTTAGCTTAGTCACACAGCGACCTTGGTGCGCCTCTTTTTTTCTTTGCATCATGTGCTGTTTGGGGACTATTTTTATGAAGTGCCATCCTGCCTGACACTGCAGTGCCACTCCTAGATGGGCCAGGTGTTTGTGTCGGCCACTTGTGTCGCTTAGCTTAGTCATCCAGCGACCTTGGTGCAAATTTTAGGACTAAAAATAATATTGTGAGGTGTGAGGTGTTCAGAATAGACTGAAAATGAGTGGAAATTATGGTTATTGAGGTTAATAATACTGTGGGATCAAAATGACCCCCAAATTCTATGATTTAAGCTGTTTTTGAGGGTTTTTTGTAAAAAAACACCCGAATCCAAAACACACCCGAATCCGTCAAAAAATTTTCAGGGAGGTTTTGCCAAAACGCGTCTGAATCCAAAACACGGCCGCGGAACCGAATCCAAAACCAAAACACAAAACCCGAAAAATTTCCGGTGCACATCACTACTTAGAATGCACAGTTCTTTGTTGTGCTTTTTCCATCTTAACTCTTATCATTTTTCTAGCAAGGTGATGAGGGCTTCCATCGTCATGTGAAGCTGAACCACTAGTCATGAACATAGGCCACGGCCTTAGCCCTTCGGATTTTACATGCCCTCTACTATCACATTGGGCATCGGCCTTGGCAGATGATGTTGATGAGATTTCCTCGTCTATGTCATAACCAGTGGCAACAGCTTCAGCACTAGGAGGAAGTGATTCTTGATTTTTCCCTATTTTATCCTCCAAATTTTTGTTCTCCATTATTTTTATGGAGTTATATAATAATATGCGGTACAGGAGTGCGTACCTCTACACCACACAGGGCAAACCCTGTGAAAATTATTTGGATTAAATGTTAATAACCCCTTTATTTGGAGTAAATAATATACAGCACAGGACAGCACCACTGAATTTATATGGCAGCACCACTGGACTGGACTTATACGGAATTATATGGACTTATATAGAATTATATAGCAGAATCACTGAAACTATACGGCAGAATCACTGGAATTATATGACAGGATCACTGGATTTATACGGCAGTACCGCTAGACATATACGGCAGTACCGTACGGCAGTATCACTGAACTGAACATATACGCCAGTACCACTGTAATTATACTGCAGGATCACTGTGCTTATTCTCCAGCACCACTGGACTGGATTTATACGGAATTATATGGACTTATATAGAATTATATGGCAGGATAACTGGAATTATACGGCAGGATCACCGGACATATTTAGCAGTACCACTGGACTTATACGGCAGTACTGCTGGACATATACGGCAGTATCAATGGACATATACGGCAGTATCACTTGACATATACGGCAGTATCAATGGACTTGATTTATACGCCAGTACCACTGTAATTATATGGCAGGATCACTGGATTTATACACCAGTACCTCTGGAATTATACGGCAGGATCATTGGAATTATACGGCAGGATCACTGGATTTATATGCCAGTACTACTGGAATTATACGGCAGGATCACTGGACATATACGGCAGTACCGCTGGACATATACAGCAGTATCAATGGACATATACGGCAGTATCACTTGACATATACATCAGTGTCACTGGACTGGACTTTTACGCCAGTACCACTGTAATTATACGCCAGGATCACTGGACTTATACGGCAGGATCACTAGAATTATATGGCAGGATCACTGTATTTATACGCCAGTACCACTGGAATTATACGGCAGGATCACTGGATTTATACGGCAGTACCACTGGACATATACGGCAGTACCGCTGCCCATATATGGCAGTATCAAAGGACATATATGGCAGTACTGGACATATACAGCAGTATCACTGGACTGGAGTTATACCCCAGTACCACTGGAATTACATGGCAGGATCACTGGAATTATACATCAGGATCACTGGACTTATACGCAGGATCACTGCAATTATACGTCAGGATCACTGGAACGATATGGCAGGATCACTGGATTTATACGCCAGTACCACTGGAATTAGACTGCAGTATCACTGGAATTATACGGCAGGATCACTGCAATTATACAGCAGGAACACAAGAATCATACAGCAGGATCACTGGAATTATACGGCAGTACCACTGGAATTATACGGCAGGATCACTGGATTTATACGGCAGAACCACTGGGCATATACGGTAGTACCGCTGGACATATACGGCAGTACCACTGGAATTATATGGCAGGATCACTGGACTTATATGGCAGGATCACTGCAATTATTCGGCAGAATCACTGGATTAATACAGCAGTACCGCTGGACATATACGGCAGTATCAATGGGTATATACGGCCGTATCACAGGACATATATGGCAGTATCACTGGACTGGACTTACACGCCAGTACCACTGTAATTAAATGGCAAGATCACTAGACTTATACACCAGTACCACTGGAATTATACGGCAGGATCACTGGAATTATACGGCAGTACCACTGGAATTATATGGCAGGATCACTGGAATTATACAGCATGATCACTGGATTTATAGGGCAGTACCGTTGGACATATATGGCAGTATCAAAGGGCATATACAGCAGGATCACTGGATTTATACGGCAGGATCACTGGAATTATATGACAGGATCACTGGAATTATACGGCAGGATCACTGGATTTATACGGCATTACTGCTGGACATATACGGCAGTATCAATGGACATATATGGCAGGATCACTGGACATATATACGGCAGTACCACTGGACATATACGGCAGTACAAGGACACCACCACTGGACTGATGCAGGACATCACAGCACCACTGCAATGGACTGGACTTAGACAGCAGCACTGGACATATGCAGCAGAGGACACCACCACTGTGACTGGACTGATGCAGCACAATACACCACCAATGGACTGATGCAGCACAACACAGCACCACTGGACTGTACTTATACAGCAGCACTGGACATATGGCAGCAGAGGACACAACCGCTGTGACTGGACAGATGCAGCACAAGACACGGACACTGAGGACGGAGACACGTCCTCTCTCTACACTCTCCAATGCCGGAGTGAAAATGGCAGCGACGTGCGGCTCCTTATATGGAATCCAAACCCCGCGAGAATCTGACAGCGGGATAATGACGTTTTGCCTCGCTCTGGTTTCCGAGCCAGGTGGGAAAACCCGAGCCTGACTCGGATCCGGGCTCGGGTAGTAAAGTCTAGTAGGGTTCGGTTCTCTGAGAACCGAACCCGCTCATCTCTACTTTAAAGCCCTGACAGACTACAGTACTACAGACCTGCCCTCTTCCCCCTTTCCTCTGTCCTTTTTTCCTTGTCCTATACACAAACAAAATTAAAACATCTGCATCTCATCAACAGTTCTAATTTCTCTACATTATTCTTATACTTGTAAATTGTTTTTACCATCTCTGTGCTGCTTGCATTTCGTTTGTACATTTATCTTCATCATTAGTTAGTTTGCCTTAATACTACATGTAGAGAGGGGTTGTGGTACTCATTTGTAATTAAATACAAATTATATATTTGTATTTGTTTTTATTTATAGTCTTTCTTTAAACGTAATTAAATGACAATTAGGTTTTCGATCTTGTAAAGTCTGTCAAAGGGCTTCATTCAGCACAGATTGCAATTGTGACTGAACGCACACTTATTGCAATCGCGACTGAACGCACACATATTGCAATCGCAATAGGAAATTTGCAAAGACCTCTAGCCAAACCCACTATCTCATCTGTGATTATACAACCACATCGCAACTCTAGCGCACTCCCATTACATGCATAGCTACAAATGCAACACTGTGCACACTGGACCTGATTCAGAGATAGAAAAAGATTGCTGCATATGCATCTCCTCACATGCTGGAGGCCGGCCAGCATAGGGCAAGTCCGTCCAGCATGTGTGGCGCCGCCTCACAATGCGTCTGCAACTACATTGCGGATGCATTAAATTAAGGTTGACCTCTGGCAGCACAGCCTGCCTGCGCTGTCAGGCGGTCAGCCGCCATTTTTTTAATCAGAGAGGCTGCGTGTGACATCATGCAGGTGCTCCAAAAATGCACAAGGCATGCCCCCATTCAGCACACCCATGAATTGCCGCATGGATGCCCCACCGTCCAACAGCCGCCACTGTCAATCACCTTGTGGTGGATGCGGCCACATGGTGTAGGGTCGCGCACGTGTACTGCACGCAGCTGCGTTTGGATCTGAATGACCGCCCTTGACATTCAGTCAAAATTCTGAGAAAAAGCGCAACTTGTATACATCGATGTCAGCACAAAACTGGGATGGTTTGCTTCTTGTTCTATTCTGTCAGAATAATGTTAGGCAGTCATTAAGGGTCATGGTATAAACACAATACATACTGTACATGTAAAATGTTACATTGTGTTGCTTACAATAGTAATAACGGGATGCGGTCAAGATCCCGCTGGACGGAATCCCGGCGGTCGAAATACCGACGCCGGAATCCCGACCGGCACAATCCCGACATATTCTCCCTCTGTGGGTGTCCACGACACCCATAGTGGGAGAATATAATAGTATGCCGAGCGTAGCGAGGCGAGCGAAGCGAGCCCGCAAAGGGGCTGCATTCCGCTCGCCACCCCTGTCGGGATTGTGTGGTCGGGATTCCGGTGTCGGTATTTCGACCGCCAGGATCCTGTCCAGCGGGATTTAGTACTGATCCCGTAATAACAACACTGTCCTAAAATGAGCATGGACATGACAACATACATACCTATTTTGTAGATTTAAAAATCCTAATTTGTTTAATTAGGCGTGCAGCACACTAATCAGCATACCCTGCTTCACTGCGAACACCATCGGCTGCCTGTGATTTTGCAATTATTAGCTTGACCATCGGAAATTTGCTGCTGCCATCATTACTTCCACAGTCTGCGTAGTACTCTAGCTACCCAGTGTGTGTTGTTGAATCATTTGCAATTTCTGCAATCTATTTCTGCAATCTTTTCCGCATATATTGCGATTGCAATGCCCAAGACACACCCACTACACATCTCGCACTGCAGAAACTGCATACCTTTCCCACTAACACACCTCCACCACTCCTTTTTATCATTGCTAAATGCGATCGCTACTGTGTACGCAGATACCTAGGTACAAACATGGAAACCAGTCTTTGCACGTGCGCTCTGTCTTCTGTTTGGTTGTGTAGGCATGCGCAATGTGCCGATAATTGCTCATTGCATGATTATTTGCATCTGATGCTGAATGAGGCCCTGAAATTGATAGTTTGTCTGGTTCATGAATCGAAGAGCCTCTGGATCCCTCTCCTGTAACCGACAGCCACGCATGTACAGTGTGTGCTGATGACCCAAACCAGATAACAATCTGATAGCATTACGCAGTAACATTGCGCTCAGCTCTTCGCGATTATTGGCAAGAATCGTAAATGTATTTATTTTCACATTGCGAATTTATGTGAAACATATTTATCACATCCGCATTAAAGATGCAGATTGTGATAAGTACGTATGTCCCAGAATGTTTTAATTACGATTTTAAGTCATGATGAAGTCCTTTCACTTGGCAGTAACAAAAGGTCTCTAAAAGCAGGCAGCAGTATCTTGTGAAGTCTCTGTTTCTGGCAAGCTGTATGATGAATACTGTGATTTACTGTAAATGAGAGTAAAATGCTCTTTCAGTAGAACAGGAAATAGATGAGAATGGAGAAAAGATTTCTAACGACTTCTTCTAGAAAGTGCCAATAGACAAATGTATAATTCAAAGCAGGATGTAAACCTGTACGTTCAAATCTTGCTTTGAATTTGTACATTTATTCTGAACGGTGCCTCACTTAGAACTTGTTCAGTGTTCCCAGACCTGGTCACACTGCTGAAAGGCAACTGAGACAGTACCACTGGACGGGACGCCGGCGGTCAGATGACCGACGCCGGCATCCCGATATTATATATTTAAGTATTTTAAATATACAATGTTTTTGAAAACATAAGTATTTTTACCCAACCCTCCCCTCTCCTAACCCTCTGGTGGTGGCGGCTAGGGCTAACCCTCGGGGGGTGGCAGCTAAGACCAACCCCCCCCCCCCTTTATGGGGCCCTAACCTTACCAGTGCCCCTAATACCTACCTTTGAAAATGATGTCTCTCGGTCTTCTGGCACCATTGCATGTTGGAGACAGAACAGACCTTAACCACTTATTATATATTATACAGTATATACATAGACAATATATACAGTATACAAGGGTGGTTTAATAAGTAAAGTAACAAGACCTCTCAGGTGTTTAATGCTCTCTGATTCATTGAAGTTTCTCAGAGCGGGTAGACCAATGCTTCTCCTCATGGCCATTAGACTGCGCCTCATATCAGTCATACTGTCCCAGCATCTGTTGTAAGATGGCGTACAGTGATAACGTCATATCACAGAAATAGGTTTGGGTTTGGTGCACTGCTAGAAGTTGCTATTAGAAGATGGGTGGCCTGCAGCATTTAAAAAAATTTGAATAATTGGTAATGAGGGGCCCAATATGTGCCAAGAAAACATTCTCTACATTATTGCACCCCCAGTCCAAGCCTGACTACTGACTAAGGACAGTATGGATCTTTGAATGTGCTCAGGCATTGCCAGGTAGGTTTCCAAAGGAACCCTCTCATGGCCGTTTTTGTGAAATGTAACCCATAGGCTACAGCGACTAACGCAGTCTTTAGATGGCGTCAGCTGCAGGGATCAAACTCTGGATTGCTTCACATTCCGGAGCTTGGTAAATCTGACAGCTTCACTACCCCTATAGAAAGTTGAAACCTATGGGAGTTGCGGCTGCTGTCGGAAATGGAAGGACTGCAGGAGATGTGGAGATATCTGCATCTGTCCCTCCATGGCACATTGGGGTGATACTCATTTTGGGGGGTTACCCTCAAATATTAAGTATTTTCAGGGGTTATACTGCAAATACTGAATAATAAATGTACCCATAAGTCTGATGGTGGGCACAAATATATGTAAACAATATTGCTCATTTTTACCCCACTGTCGGCTGTACCTGCATGTCACTGTGCGATATCGCATAGTGTGTATGCATTATGTCGGCGGCCCGGGAGGGGAGGGGAAACACTATGCGATATTGCTCATGGAGCATATGGCCTAGTGCACTGTCTTCTATGTTGGGTCTGCATTCGTATGAAGTGATTTAATACTTTTTATTTTTTCAAATTATTATTAATAATTAAAGTACTTTATTATAAGTATCAAATCAGTGTCACATTTTTTTACAGCAAGTGATGACTTCCAATGGTATCACTGTAATTATACTACATGCAGTTCAATTATTTTGAAAACTAGGTTAATTAATCTAAGATATTATTATTAAAAATCATGTTAATGTACCACTTCAGCTAGTGTCGGGCTTTTTAGCTGAACAAAAATGTAAATACTGCTCCCAAGTGATATATAATATTGCAGCATTTTCTTATCTATGCAAGGATTGCAATTCTATATTCCATATTCCACAGGATATTTTAAAGGGCGATTTAGAATGAATTTTGTTTTATCCTTGACAGGCTTTCTATTCTGTTTAGACAATAGTTAAAATATCTGTATATATTTTATTTAATGATACACAAAGCAGGTACACAGACATAGATTTATAATAACAGTTCAGCTTTAATACTTTGTCATAATTGTTAATAATATTTTGTTGCAAATATTTACAGACTTGGGCACAGCTAAAGTTAGATACAGTAGCAGTCAAAAAAGTATATGCGGTAATAAATATAATCTACAGTACATCACCTACAAGAGCACATTTTCCTTCCCTTCTAGGGCTTTAACTACTTTTCACAGTTTACCATTGATGTTAACTGTCTTTGGAGTTTACCAAGTTCTCTGACTCAGTTGAGGAAGGTATGTCTCTGATGTTTGCATGCTCTTTACACTGAGGAAGAATACTTTATGGCTACCAAAGCATGCTACAGGATAGCTAATAATAATTGTGTTAACAAAAAACATACACTGCTAAGTTATCACGATTCATTACTATATATATGTCATGATCCTGACTGTAGTTCTCATATTTGGTGACTTACCCCTGCCATCTGTCCTGGATCCTGTGTCTTTTTGCTCACTGGGATAAACAGCTTGTCAGTACCATGAGTTTCCTGAGAACAGAGTTAACGAGCTCCACCTGTGGTGATTAATCTTCTGTGTGAATCTGAATTCTGCAATCTGAAGTTTAGGCCTAAAAGCCAGCATCCTCTGTTCGTTTGCAGAAGTTCAGGCTTCAGTGTTCTTTCAGTCTGCTAGGCCTCACTCCACATCAGAGCCTAGTCTAGAGTACTCACGTGACAGTGACTGTTCACCTGACCCAGAGCTGTCCAATCCTGTGCCAGCCTGAGACTCTCTGAATCACCTGACACTGCTCACCAATTACTAAGGACCAAGAAGTATAAGTCAGGAGACTTGAGTTGGAGACTCTGCCAGTTCCTTGTGAAACACACAGCTCTGTGTGAGCTTAGAAGCTGAGCTCCCTAAAGGTAACACTTGTACTTCAGTTCCTGTAAAACTCTGCTCTTTTGCTACCCAGTCTGGATTATAGTTGTGTTACCATTGATATCCAGTATTTCTACAGTCCCATCTTAAAACCACAGCTGCAGTATTCTACAGTCTCACCTTAAAGCCACAGCTGCAGTATTCTTCAGTCTCATCTTAAAGCCACAGCTGCAGTGTTCTACAGTCTCATCTTAATAATAATAATAATAATAATAATTTTATTTATATAGCGCTCTTTCTCCAATAGGACTCAAGGCGCTTAACAGATCCATAGCATAATATAGTACAGAAAATAATGAAGTACATTTTCATAAAATACAGAAGCATGAAGATATTAAAAGGGACATTATGGAAATGCTTAAGTAAACAGAAAAGTCTTGAGTCTACTTTTGAAGGATTCTATAGTTGGGGCCTCTCGCACTGTGTCAGGAAGTGAGTTCCATAGAGTCGGAGCCGCATGACTAAAAGCTCGACCCCCAGATGAATTACTGTTGATTCTAGGTACTGCATAAAGTCCTTCATCTACAGATCGCAGTAATCGAGTGGAGCAATATGGGGTCAGAAGCTGTTTCAGGTACCTTGGGCCCTGGTCATGTAATGCTTTGAAACTCAGTAAGCCAATCTTGAAGATGATTCGCCATCTTACAGGCAGCCAGTGAAGGGAGTAGAGGATGGGTGTTATGTGGCTAGAACGGGGCTGGTTGGTTAACAGCCTGGCAGCTGTGTTTTGCACCAGCTGTAAGCGTTGCAATTCTTTTGCTGGGAGACCAAGGTAGAGGGCATTACAGTAGTCTAATCGAGATGATACAAATGCATGTATGACTTTTGTCATATCATCTGAGGGAATTAAGTGCTTGATTCTGGCTATGTTCCTCAGGTGAAAGAATGAGGATTTGATTGTGGCTGATATCTGATGTTTAAGTGTCAAGCCACCATCCAGGACAACGCCAAGATTCCACACACGATCACTGGTCTGTAATTCTGAATCCCCAAGTGTAAGTCCAGTTGGTTGGCTATGCTGCAGTCTTGTCCTTTGATGTTGCGGTCGTATCATAAGGACCTCTGTTTTATCCGGGTTCAGTCGCAGCCAACTGGCGCTCATCCACTCCTGTAGCTCAGCTAGACAGCCAGGGTTGCTATTGGGTTATCAGTGACCGGGGCAAAGGACAAGTACAGTTGTGTATCATCTGCATAGCAGTGGTAGACCAGGCCATGGCGCCTGATTATTTTGCCCAATGGGTGCATGTATACTGCAAAAAGCATGGGGGATAGTATAGAACCTTGTGGGACACCACATGGCAATGGCACTGGTGGTGATGAGTATAATCCAGACAATACTCTCTGTGACTTGCCTGTGAGAAATGATTTGAACCAGCTTAGGACTGTGCCATCCAGACCACAGAAATGTATCAGTCGTTCAATCAGAAGCCAATGGTCCATGGTATCAAATGCTGCCGAGAGATCCAGAAGGATTAATATTGAACAGTCACCTCTGTCTCTTGCCATCAGAAGTTCATTTAGCACACACACCAGGGCTGTTTCAGTGCTATGTCTTCTCCATAATCCTGATTGAAATGGATCATAAATATCATGGGTTGTCAGGCGGGTTTCCAGTTGATTTGCAACCACTTTCTCAATAACCTTTCCTAGGAAAGGAAGGTTTGATACCGGTCTGTAGTTGGTCATGCAGTCGGGATCTAAATTAGGTTTTTTAAGAAGCGGTCTAACAATTGCTTCCTTTAGGGGTCCAGGAAAAATGCCTGTCTGCAAAGAGCATTGAACAATTTTTGCTAAGACAGGACCAATTATATCCATACAACCTATTAGAAGCTTGGTTGAGGCTGGGTCCAGATCACAGGTGGTGGGATGCAAAATCCGAGCAATTTCAGCAGTGTCCTTTACATCCACTGGGTCAAAGCTGGTCCATGAAGGCAGGTAGCTTATATTGGCAGGCTTTGTAGTTTGGCACTCCTTTGATGGCACTGTGGAGATTCCAGCCCGGATGGTGGAAATTTTATCTGCGAAGAAGTTTGCAAACTCGTTGCATCTTGCCTAGGAGAGGGTCTCATCAGTCTGCAGGCATGCTGGCTTGCAAAGCATCTCCACTGTGCAGAAAAGTTGAGCTGGCCTATTGTTTGCTGCTGTGATCTCATTTGACAGGAACTGTGATTTCTTACGAGTGATTGTCGATTGATATTCTTCGTTATGCTTTATTAGTTTTATTTTGTCATCCACTAGGTTAGTCTTCCTCCATCGTCTTTCCGGTCTACGCCCCCCTTTTCTTGAGCTCACTAACACTGTTGTCGAACCATGGAGCTTGACGTTGTGGTTTACGAGGTCTTCTACGCACAGGGGCGATAATATCAATTGCAGCCATAACAGCCCTATTATTATAACGGACTAGGGAACATGGATCTTCACAGGCACCCAGTATAGCGGAGAGATCCAGATTTGCTGCAAGAGCCTGGGGAGTCATACCCCTCCTTGGACGATACCTGGTCAACTCCACGGGCAGAGATCTTATTTGAGGGGTTGCAACTGAGAACCAAAGGGAGTAGTGGTCTGACCAGATGACTGGGTTTATTTTTAGGTCAGTGACTTCTAATCCAATCTGAAAGACAAGATTGAGAGTGTGACCACTTTTATGTGTGGCAGAGGGAATGACCTGTGTGAAGCCCAGACCATTCATTGTGCACAGGAGGTCTTGGCCAAGGTGTGAGAGCTCATCATCCACCCATGCATTGAAATCCCCGAGGATGAGCCATCTTTGATGTTCCAGAACCAGGCCAGCAACAGTGTCTGCAATTTCTTGTAGAAATATCTTTCCATCTCCAGGTGGCCGGTAAATGAGAAGTACTCTGAAACCTAATCCTGTCGAACTCCGGGCAGCAATGCACTCGAATGAGCGAGTAATTTCAATAGGGTGGACCCTAAATTTAAGTTCTTTTTTGAAGCAGATAGCCACCCCGCCACCCCTGCGGTCCAGTCTTGGGTTGTGGATGACAGAGTAGTTTGTTGGTACTAGGGAGGCCAATCCCGGGATCGGGATCGGCGGGATCCCGGGATTTGGGCCCAAAAATGCCGGGATTTGAATCCCGGGATTGGAGCATCCAATCCCGGGATTCACGGGATTATTCTGCACATGCGCGGCGGCAGGAGGGTTGGTGTGTAAGTAATAATACTTACTCATTTAGGCGGGCAGCAGCCATGAACAAGTAGAACGCGCGCAGCACTTCAAATGTAGCGCCGGCCGCCAGCCAATCAGAGCTGGCGAACCGGCAGCCAATCAGGGAAGCTGCAGCGGCAGCCAATCAGGAGCGACTGCTGCGGCCGCTTCCCTGATTGGCTGCCGGTCCGCCAGCTCTGGTTGGCTGGCGGCCGGCGCTTCATTTGAAATGCCGCCGCGTTCAGTGTTTTAATGGTTGCCGCCCGTCTAATAGTAAGTACTATTACTTACACCCACCCTATCTCCCTCCGTGCAGCCTTCCTCCCTCCCTGCCGCGACCTACACCCTCTGTCCTGACTGAGTCCCACACCGCTACCTACTACACCCTCCCTACCTCCCGCACCGCTACCTACACCCTCCCTACCTCCCGCACCGCTACCTACACTCTCCCTACCTCCCGCTCCCGCTACCTACACACTCCCTCCAGCCCTGCTCCCTACAATTTTCTCTAATCCCTACTGTAATCCTGGGATCCCGGGAATCCCGGGATTGACCGTTTTTCAATCCCGAATCCCGGGATTGAAAAAACGGCCCGGGATTGGCCTCCCTAGTTGGTACTGCAGCCTCCAATATAGGTGCTGCATTTTTATCTAGCCAGGTCTCTGTAATACAGGCTAGATCTGCAGATTCAATAAGATCAGCAATTGTTGCAGTCTTGTTTCTTATAGATCTGGCATTACAAAGGACTGACCTGATTGGGCATACCAGAGGGCCTTCAGTTTTCTTTATGTTAAGTGCAGGAGCGCTGGGTATGGGGGTCACAAAGCGAGAGTTGACAGTTCTGTTCTTCCAAACACATGGCCATCTTTTGGGTATCACTTCTATTTGATTGTTCTTTGAATATGGGGGTGAGCATGTGGGCAAAGGACTTAGATGGTTACCGGGGGAAATAAATTTCCAGCCTGCTCACTTCCCACGAATGCGCCTGTGTTTTCTTTTTAAAATGCCAAGGGATTGGAGAATAGAAGCCTGTGATGGTGTGATAGGAACTGCAGAACGTGGTGGGCGGAGTGAAAGAATGAAGCTGGAGAAATACGTATACATTTGGTCATCAATGACAGATTACTGTAAGTTTGAGCTGCATATGATGATGAGAGAGGGAGAGAAAGCAGTGGGGGTTTTTTTTTCCTTTTTGTGTTTTGTTTTCCCCCAATTCGGTATGTGATCCAAAATTATAATGGGTTTATGAACAAAGTTATTGCTATAACCTATTGGGTATATTTGAAGCAAGTGATAAATAAAATAACTGCTGATTTAGTCAATTATCTAGGATAGGCAGTCTTTTGGAAAGGTGTTAGAAGCCAAGTCCTACTGTGTAGGTGTGAAAAGTCTCAGTGTGAGAAGCCTTTGAAGTAGATTTCTTGTGCGGGTAGTGATAACGTGTCCTGGAAATGGATCCTGATTTGAAACAGTGAGCCTTCAGCAATTCAGAGCCTGAATATACTGATATTAGTAGATTAATGCAATAAGTCAGTTATTTGTTGCTCAGAGAACAGAGGTGGATGATGTCTAAGTGAGGGGCTGGATGTAGCCAAAGATAGGTTGTAATCCACAGTACCTTATCTGGGTAATGTCCAATGCAGAGTACAGCAGCTGCTAAACTGAAGGATTTCTCAGTGGAGGTATGCAGAGGATTCAATCCAGGATTCAATCCATTGTGTATCTCAGTGCAGGAATGCAATCCGTTGGTTTTGATGAAATGTCCGCGTAGAGTAGTACAAGTTAAAGGTAAGCCCTTGGATATTTATGATGATTCATAGGTCAGTTGTTGTAAATTTAAGCTGTTTTATGGAGATGATCAGGAGCATGCAAAAGATGAAGCAGCCATCTTGGGCGCCAGTCTATATATATCTTAAAGCCTCAGCCGCAGTATTCTTCAGTCTCGTCTTAAAGCCACAGCCGCAGTGTTCTTCAGCCTTGTCTTAAAGTCACAGCCACAGTCATCGTTCTACTTTCAGTTGCGTTTCCAGTTATACCCAGTACCAGCCCGGATTACAGTTGCGTTCCAGTATACCGATACAACAGCCTGGTTTACAGTGCGTTTGCCAGTCTCACCGGTAACCCGCCCGGTTCTCTGTCTCAGCAGTAACCAGTCCGGTTCTCAGTCTTGCCAGTAACCAGCCCAGTTCTGCGCAACTCCAGAGAACCTATTTCATAGTAACCTTGAGTACACAAGCACCCACTCCTGTGACAGTATATCCAGCCCAATCTCACCAATACATTCACCATCCTGCTATCAACACCAAGTCCCGGTGATCCAGTGGTCAGGATACGGCTTCCTCTGCCGAGGCCCGGGTTTGATCCCCGGTCAGGGATTGCTCCTTCTTCTCACTGATTCTTACAGACCAGCCTAATATACACATAGTCCCCCAGTCACCAGCACAGACTTCACTAACACCGGGTTCACAAAAACCACAGTCATGACAATGTACTATACAAAAATGAAAATAACTCCGTAATTTCTGGACCCATGTACTCAAAAATTGGTACACATATGCCTTCCAATCTGCCAACAAACACTGTGGGAGGAAGACACCCATAGCACCCTTAGGGGTGAGCTAGCAGCACTAAGTATTTCAGCAGACAGCATAACTCTGGAATACCTGCAGCAATTTACAACAAACTTGGTACACATATGACTTACAATCTGGAAACAAACACGATGGGGGTCAGACACCCCAAGCACCCCTAGGGTGGGACAGCAGCACTGAGTATGTCAGCAGCCAGCAAAACTGTGGAAGGCCAGGAGCAGTTTACACCAAACTTGGTACACATCTGACTTAAAATCTTGGAACAAACTCTGTGGGGGCTAAACACTCCTATCACCCCTAGGGGTGGGACAGCAGCACAGAGTATTTCAGGAGACAGCAAAACTATGGAAGGCCTGGAGCAATTTACACCAAACTTGGTACTCACTTACAATCTGGGAACAAACTCTGTGGGGGTTAGACAAACCTAGCACCCCTAGGTATGGCACAGTGGCACAGAGTATTTCAGGAGACAACATAATTCCCAAATGGGTAGACCAATTTACAACAAACTGGGTACACATATGACTTACACTAGGGAAAAAACAATGTGGGGGTCAAACACCGCTAGCACCCCTAGGGGTGGGATAGCAGCAGCAGACAGATGTACTGTAGAAGGCCTGCAGCAATGTACACCAAACTTGGTACACATCTGACTTACAATCTGGGAACAAACTCAGTGGGGGTTATACACCCCTGCCACCCTTAGGGGTGGGACAGCAGCACAGAGATTTTCAGTAGACCACATAACTCCAGAATGCCTAGACCAGCAAAGTGGTCATTACTGGTATGTAAAGTTGGATGCAGTGTTACTAGAAATGAACTTTGTTAGGTAAGAGACTGATCACTACCTATACCACAAAACTATCAAAGAAAAGTTGTTCATCATAGCTGTCTGTGTGGATGATTTACTTTTGGCAGGTCACGAAGATCACATCACTGACGTCAAGCACCAGCTTAAGCAAAGATTCAAGTTGAAAGATCTAGGCTCTGCAAATCATCTGTTAGGTATGAAAATTGTACAAAACCTGCAAGAGGGTACTGTCACAATTGACCAACAAACATACATTGAGGCAATAATTTCCAAATACGGAATGACAGATGCAAAACCAGTAAGTACTCCCATTGATAAAAGTACAAAGATGGTCAAAGCCATGTCACCAAGTAGCAAGTGGGAGATAGAGAAAATGCAAGAAATCCCTTATCAAAATGCTGTTGGTAGTTTGATATATGCAAGTATTGGGACACGACCTGACATCACACATGCAGTGAGTTGGGCAAGCCAGTTTGCAAACAATCCTGGGAGACAACACTGGATTGCAATATAGAGAATACTAAGGTTTCAAAGGTATAAGTTCACTAAAGCTGAGATTTGCAAGATCAACAGATACCAGCTTAAAAGTATTCTGTGACGCCGAATGGGGATCAGATGAGAATGATAGACGTTCTTATACTGGACACCTGTTTGCACTGGCAGGTGCAGCCGTAAGCTGGGCAAGTAGGAAACAACCCACAGTTGCTCTTTCTACAACAGAGTCAAGGTGTGTGCAAGCGTGCAGAGCTGAGACCGGGAGTGGAACTCAGCTACAGAGACTCACAGCATTCCATTGCATGTATCGCATCTCTGGAGCTGATGCTGATATGGGCGCAGCATCTTCTCTACAGCGGGAGTCAGACAGCACGGCTGTGCAGTCCTACATCCCTCACCACCAGAGATAACTCCTGATAAGTACCGCTACCACTGCTGTCACCTTGTATGATATAAGGGCCCCTAATTGCCTATATCAGTATTACATCTAAGTCACCTGTGTTCACTGAATAAACCTACATTACTGTTTAAGTCATTAAGTGTGTGGACTAACGTCACTGCACCAGGCAATTCCAATACACTCTGCCAACAATGTGAAGAGGGTATTTCCTCAGCCAACAATGATAACCTATTTATTCATGGTGGCATTAACTACCTTGTATGTCCCTGATTTCTGCAAGTCCTGTTTTCAACATGGTTATGTTTTGCAGAGCTTCATGGCTCCTTACAGGATGGTATCGGGATCCCGACACTTGGGATGCTGGCAGTCAGAATACTGACAGTGGCATTCCCACTGTGCAGAATCCGGACACCTACTAGGTAAGTATGCTACCCCCTAATCACTAACCTCCCTAACCCTCACCCACAACCTGATCCTAACCCTCCTCCCTGCAGCCTAAACTTAACCCTCCCCAGTGGTGCCTAACCCTAACCCTTCCTCTCTGCAGCCTAACCCTAACCATCCCAGCCCTGCAGCCTTACTCTAGACCTCCCCCTGCAGCCTTAACCTAACACTCCCACCCCCTCACCCTCCACGGCTTGCCTCCCAGCAGACCTGTGTTTGGGATCCTGGCGTTCGGGAATCCTGCGCCTGGATTGCAATTCATTTAGGGGATCTTGGTGTAAGTATTCCGTCTGCCAGGATCCCAAATGCTGGGATTCTTGTCAGATCCCCTCTTTACTAGTCAACTACAATAACAATGCTAGCTCTAAAATGCCAACTTTCTCTATTACTGTCCGTTACCCTGTCCTTTTCATTTTGGGTTTTTTTTGAGCAGAGCATGGGCTTTGGCTAGTGCTGTGGGTTAATCCGCTAACTATGTGAGTAGTACATGTAGTATTAACCATGGAATGTGACATGAGTAGGAGAGTTATAAATCCAAATATTTATGATTCATTTAAATCATGAACATAAATATGTCAGACTAATTCATTGTACTATAATGGACACGATTCACCTCTTTTACCATCCATTTTTAAGTTTTCATAAGAACTATGGGCCTCATTTATCAACACATTTTTGTGTGATGTTAATTTGCGCTACTGCAAGACCACTTTTTATTTATCTTTAATTCATTATTATCGTGTTGTCTTTTTCTGTCTGTGTGACTGTTTTTTTTTTATTTGCTTTCAGCTCATGTCCAGTGTCTGGAAATTGGATCAGAGATTACAGAAATATACTACCCGGTGTCACTGTTTCACAAATGGCTGTTTCACTGGTAGGTTCACTGGGAGACCTTGCACAATCCAACATTGGACAGCAGAAATAACTATACTTTTTGGCACCAATGTTGATAACCAGACTCTCTCATTTGTGAACTTTGATCAGTAATGCCACACTTTGCTGGCAACGCCCAATCTCACCTGATCTTGGAAGCAAAGCAGTGACAGGCCAGACCAGTTCTTGGATGGGAGACCACCTAGAAATATCAGGAGCAGCAGATAGATTCAAACTGTTGCAGAAAGCAGGAGTGGTGGAGTGACATTTGATGGTGCCACTACCTTCATTTCTCCTATATAGGGACTACAGGTGAGTTTGTTCAAATTGTCTTACTCTCCATACCTCACCTGCAAAATTACCAGATGGAGGTCACCTTGATCCATTTATTCATTATTTGCATTTGCTCTCAAACTTGATGAATTGAATAAACCACCCAACAGTCTTTGGAAATCAATAAATTAACTTTTAGAAACTTTGGACTTCAGGCTCTCACCCAATATTTCCAGATAGTCATGCACTAATTAACAAAGCATGCACTGTAAAGTTCTACTTAGCATACCTTGCTCATACCAGGAGAGCAATAACAACAAGCACATCTGAACTGATGTATATGTATATCATACCAGATTTGAAATGCCAATGATTGGTAATTTTTGATAATTTTTAAAATTTTCTGATTTTATATTTTCACCTTTGGTGCACTTATTTGTATTACATGTGACAATATAAAGGGAACAAATTGGTGATCCATAAGCAAATTACCAGTTGGTTATACAGTAATTGCAAGGATCATCAGAAACTAGATACTGGTTCTTGGAACACTACCTAAATAACTTTCCCTACAAATGTTCACATACACATATGCAAGATTGTATAGAGTAGGAGTAAATTTAAATTGTGTTTTTTGTTTGTGTAAATAAATAATTTTACTAAATACTTATTAAAAGATACATTTTAGCAATAATTCTTGATAACTATAAAGTTTTTCCCCAACACCGAGTTTTTCTTTTTTCTTCTCTTTTGGTAAGTATAACACTGACTCTGGGAGCACCACCAACAAGAGATACTAGTAATACTCCATTTGGGAACACTCACTTATATCTATCGTTGGTTCAGTCAAAATCCATAACAAGGAGCTTCTGTCATTAAAAGTCTTGTGCGGAACCAAATTCCTCCAAAAGTAACATATCAAGGTCCCTTTTTAATAAGAACATCATTGTACAAATAAAAACATTTATATTAAACTCTCCCCCTCTGTTATCTCTTTTTAATCACCTTATTCATTCATATATGTTTTCACACTCTACTTTAATGCCAGTGGTTTTTTCTATGTCTTTTTACTTTAAATTTCAGAGAATTTGGAACTTATTTATTTCTCCTTCAGTTGTTAACCACAGTGATACCTTAACCTTTTTTTAAGTTTATTTTAAGTTTATAACTTTCTTTCACCCTTTATGGTCTTAGCTTAATGAGATCTATTATTTCTATATCTTTCTATTATTGAATATCTGTTGTTTTATTACCACATTCCTGTCCATAATTGCTTGTACTGTTAATATATAATTAACTATCTGTTCTACCTCTTCTTTGCACAGGAGTTTCTGATTTTCACAGTTGTAAATATAAATGATGGTTAAAAATTTGGTAGATCTATAGAGATGTAAATTTGAGACATCTTAATGTAATTAAATATTAATCTATGGTTCTTGGCATTACTCAAGGAGCAACCGTAGCAGATGTGGTAAAAAGTGATATGACCATTTTTGTAGTTTATTAAATTATACACACTGGAGGTACAATCCAAATTTTTATCCAATTGTCCATTTTGGCCTTATCATTCCTGCAACGCAAGCCACAAATTGATAATGACATCATGATGTCTACCCACTTTTGATCCCATTAGGGGAGGTTTATTAAAATTCTAATTACGTAGTTTTCCTGTTTCCCACCTGTAGAATACATATGTTAAATTTCATCTTCCTAACATATTGGGAAATAAGAGAATTAGTGATGAGTCAGGGAGTGAGTAAGTCAGGGCTTTCGCATTTATATATTTATAGTTATCTTTATTTCCAATAAATAGCATAAAATGTACCAAAGCATATTTTTTTTAGCTTCTGACATTTTTTATCACTATATATATATATATATATATATATATGGAAAGAATTGAGGCGGCACTCAGAGACTTGTAACAGCATTCGTGTAATTGTGCAAATAGTGCAAATAATGTCAACGTTTCGGGGACATGTTCCCCTGAAGAAGGGGAACATGTCCCCGAAACGTTGACATTATTTGCACTATTTGCACAATTACACGAATGCTGTTACAAGTCTCTGAGTGCCGCCTCAATTCTTTCCATGTATGTTACCGGCTCCCGGTCGGGGAGGGCACCAGAGCAAGCCTAGTCCAGCATTGGACTATATGGAGTGCCGGAGCAGTTGTTCATTCTACATTCGGTTCCTGATGCATGTGCAATGCATAAAGGTTTCCCGCTCAAGGCACCCACATCTTTACTTTTGAAGGAACTCTTCTTCTCCAGGTCACCATTCACTGTTCCTGAAGAAGGGGAACATGTCCCCGAAACGTTGACATTATTTGCACTATTTGCACAATTACACGAATGCTGTTACAAGTCTCTGAGTGCCGCCTCAATTCTTTCCATGTATGTTACCGGCTCCCGGTCGGGGAGGGCACCAGAGCAAGCCTAGTCCAGCATTGGACTATATGGAGTGCCGGAGCAGTTGTTCATTCTATATATATATATATATATATATGCATATATAACAAAAGGACGGAGAGCGCACAATTCAGTATTCAATTTCATGTAAAAGATATAAACGCTACATATCCATGTACATTGAGGTTTAAAAGTAACTGCTTAGGACACTGTTTAGTCCAGGACCAGACCGTCAATCCTTTGATCACACGGGGAAAATCTCTCACCGGCTCTGGACCCAGCGGATGACGTCACAACGTCCACGTTCTCTTAGCCACACCCAACATGTTTCGTCCTATCAGGGACTTCGTCACGGGTTGTGTTCCATCTCCATTCGATCCATTTAAATATCATGCTTCATTAGCAACACTGAATTTAATTGGTTACTCCGAAAAACAATAATCTCATCAGTTACTATGTTACAATTTAAAACAGGTTACATCACAAGCATCTATAATTAATAGACATACATAAAGCAGGAGGCTATAAATCTTCAAACCTGCAATATTCATTTATTCCCACTTTTAAAATCCTTTATTTAATCGCCCAATGTCCCCTTGTTTTAACTACTTCGGCTAGAGGATTTTAACTCTCTGCTGTACAACATATTTTTAAAACATTTACTATAATCTAAAAATAATAATAGAAATCAAGACAATCATATTTCATTCTATATTTCATAAATAACGAAGGAATATATCAGAATAACAGTGACTCAAGCAAGAGTCCAAGCTGATTAAAAAGGATCATAAGTGAGTGTCAGCCGGGTCTCATGCCACTGCCGCTGTCTCCCACAGACCCAATCAAACAGCTTAGCTATAAAGGAACGGGACTATATCACATCCCTCATTAAGACCAACAGGTGCAAATGTATTCAAAGTGTATAACCAGTAGGTTTTTCGGTGCAATAATTTCCGTAACAAGTCTCCTCCCCTTTCATCCGGAGACACTTTTTCTATAGCCTTAAAGGAAAAACCATGTAACCCCAAACCACCGCATTTGGCAAAGTGACGGGGTACGACCCAAGTGGCCGGCACAAACACCTGGCCCAACTAGGAGTGGCACTGCAGTGTCATACAGGATGGCACTTAAAAAAATTGGCCCCAAACATCCCATGATGCAAATATAAATTAAAAAAAAGAGGAGCAAGATGGAATTGTCCTTGGGCACTCCCGTCCTTGGGCACTCCCACCCACCCTTATGTTGTATAAACAGGACATGCACACTTTAACAAACCCATCATTTCAGCCACAGGGTCTGCCACACAGCTGTGGCTGAAATGACTGGTTGGTTTGGGCCCCCACCAAAAAAGAAGCAATCTCCTTGCACAAACTGGCTCTACAGAGGCAAGATGTCCACCTCTTCCTCATCGTCCGATTCCGCACCCCTTTCACTGTGTACATCCCCCTCCTCACAGAGTATTAATTCGTCCCCACTGGAATCCACCATCACACGTCCCTGTGTACTTTCTGGAGGCAATTGCTGGTAAATGTCTCCACGGAGGAATTGATTATAATTCATTTTGATGAACATCATCTTCTCCACATTTTCTGGAAGTAACCTCGTACGCCGATCACTGACAAGGTTACCGGCCGCACTAAACACTCTTTCGGAGTACACACTGGAGGGGGGGCAACTTAGGTAAAATAAAGCCAGGTTGTGCAAGGGCCTCCAAATTGCCTTTTTTTCATGACAGTATACGTGCGGACTGTCTGACATGCCTACAGTGATGCTGTCACTCATATAATCCTCCACCATTCTTTCAATAGTGACAGAATCATATGCAGTGACAGTAGACGACATGTCAGTAATCGTTGGCAGGTCCTTCAGTCCGGACCAGATGTCAGCACTCACTCCAGACTGCCCTGCATCACCGCCAGCGGGTGGTTTTGGAAATTTTATCCTTTTCCTGGCAGCTCCAGTGGCGGGAGAAAATGAAGCAACCACCTCTTCCCATCCAGTGTTGGGAAGATCAGGCATCGCAACCGACACAATTGGACTCTCATTGGGGATTTTTTAGTTAGAATAACGCACAGTTCTTTGCTGTGCTTTTGCCAACTTAACTCTTTTTATTTTTCTAGCGGGAGGATGAGTGCTTCCATCCTCATGTGAAGCTGACCCACTAGTCATGAGGAACATAGGAGAGGGCCTTAGCCGTTCCTTGCTACTCCGTGTCGTAAATGGCATATTGGCAAGTCTACGCTTCTCCTCAGACGCTTTTAATTTAGATTTTTGGGTCATTTTACTGAACTTTTGTTTTTTGGATTTTACATGCTCTCTGCTATGACATTGGGCATCGGCCTTGGCAGACGACGTTGATGGCATTTCATCATCTCTGCCATGACTAGTGGCAGCAGCTTCAGCACTAGGTGGAAGTGGATCTTGATCTTTCCTTATTTTACCCTCCACATTTTTGTTCTCCATTTTTTAATGTGTGGAATGATATGCCAGTAATATATCTGGAATTAGACGGCAGTAATGTCTGGAATTAGATACCACTAGATAGATACCAGATACCACTGTGACTGGAATGATGATGACCTCTGCACAGTGACAGGATACTACCGCAGCACCCTACAGCAGCAAGATGCAGCACAAGACACTGGACTTTTAGTCACCACAATGCAGCACTGACACTGAGCACAGATATTAAGCACTGTTCAGGATACTAAAAGTGACGCGGAGCTGCAAGATAAAGCAATGGACTACTGTACTATACTACTATATACTGGTGGTCACCACAATGCAGCACTGTACTACTATATACTGGTCACCACAATGCAGCACAGATATTGAGCACTGATCAGGAGAATATAACTGAGTCTGACACAGAGCTGCAAGATACAGCAGTGGCCTACTGTACTGTACTACTATATACTGGTGGTCACCACAATGCAGCACTGTACTACTATATACTGGTCACCATAATGCAGCACAGATATTGAGCACTGATCAGGATACTAGAACTGAGTCTGACATGGAGCTGCAAGATACAGCAATGGACAACTGTACTGTACTGTACTACTATATACTGGTGGTCACCACAATGCAGCACTGTACTACTATATACTGGTCACCACAATGCAGCACAGATATTGAGTACTGATCATGAGAATAGAACTGAGTCTGACACGGAGCTGCAGGATACAGCAATGGACTACTGTACTGTACTACTATATACTGGTGGTCACCACAATGCAGCACTGTACTACTATATACTGGTCACCACAATGCAGGACAGATATTGAGCACTGATCATGAGAATAGAACTTAGTCTGACACAGAGCTGCAAGATACAGCAATGGACTACTGTACTGTACTACTATATACTGGTGGTCACCACAATGCAGCACTGTACTACTATATAATGGTCACCACAATGCAGCACAGATATTGAGCACTAATCATGAGAATAGAACTGAGTCTGATACGGAGCTGCAAGGCACAGCAATGGACTACTGTACTGTACTACTATATACTGGTGGTCACCACAATGCAGCACTGTACTACTATATACTGGTCACCACAATGCAGGACAGATATTGAGCACTGATTATGAGAATAGAACTTAGTCTGACACAGAGCTGCAAGATACAGCAATGGACTATTGTACTGTACTACTATATATTGGTGGTCACCACAATGCAGCACTGTACTACTATATACTGGTCACCACAATGCAGCACAGATATTGAGCACTCATCATGAGAATAGAACTGAGTCTGACACGGAGCTGCAAGGTACAGCAATGGACTACTGTACTGTACTACTATATACTGGTGGTCACCACAATGCAGCACTGTACTACTATATACTGGTCACCACAATGCAGCACAGATATTGAGCACTGATCATGAAAATAGAACTGAGTCTGACATGGAGCTGCAAGATACAGCAATGGACTACTGTACTGTACTACTATATACTGGTGGTCATCACAATGCAGCACTGTACTAATATATACTGGTCACCACAATGCAGCACAGATATTGAGCACTGATCAGGATACTAGCACTTAGTCTGACACAGAGCTGCAAGATACAGCAATGGACTACTGTATTGTACTACTGTATACTGGTGGTCACCACAATGCCACAATGCAGCACTGTACTACTATATACTGGTCACTACAATGCAGCACAGATATTGAGCACTGATCATGAGAATAGAACTGAGTCTGACACGAAGCTGCAAGATACAGCAATGGACTACTGTACTGTACTACTATATACTGGTGGTCACCACAATGCAGCACTGTACTACTATATACTGGTCACCACAATGCAGCACAGATATTGAGCACTGATCAGGATACTAGAACTGAGTCTGACATGGAGCTGCAAGATACAGCAATGGCCTACTGTACTGTACTACTATATAGTACTGTGGTCACCACATGCAGCACACTGAGCATAGATATTGAGCTTTTCAGGCAGAGAACGTAGCCACGTCCTCTCCGCTCAGTCGACAATGCACAAGTGAAAATGGTGGCGACAACGGGTCTTTATATGAAATCCGAATCTCGCGAGAATCCGACAGCAGGATGATGACGTTTTCCCCTGTTTGGCGTGTTAGGCGGGAAGAACCGAGGCTGCCTCGGACCTGTATAAACCACGTGAAGTTCGGGGGGGTTTGGATCTTGACGAACCGAACCCGCTCATCTCTAATATATATATATATATATATATATATATATATATTAGAGATGAGCTGGTGCAGTTCTCAGAGAACCGGACCCACCTGACCGTCCTGATCCGGGGCCAGGATCCAAGTGTGGCTCGGGTTTCCCCATCTGGCTCAGATCCCAAAACGAGTCAAAACGTCATCCTCCTGCTGTTGGATATTCGCGGGTTTTGGATTCTACATAAGGCCACAGTGATCATTCCGACATATAAAAATCCCAGGTTGATGTGCGTTCATGCGCAAAACCCAGTATTTTAAAGTAAGACTGAAATGGTTATAAGAGGAAATATATATAACATAAGGGTGGGTGGGTGGGTGAGAGTGCCCAAGGACAATTCCATCTTGCACCTCTTTTCTTTACATTATGCGCTGTTTGAAGCATTGCTGACTGTCTTCTTGTGTAGATGACGAACATTTTCATAGTTTATTAAACTGCAACCCTGTTTGCCACTACAGTGCCACTCTGTTTCTTAGCTGTGCCATGTTGGAAGTTGAAATGCCACATGTTTGTGCCACCCACTGCTGTCCCTCAGTTTAGTCACCCAGCTACCTCGGTGCAACATATTGACCTAAACTGGATGAAAACAATATTGTGAGCTGTGAGGTGGTCAAAATTGACTGGAAATGAATGTTATTGAGGTTAATAATACTGTAGGAACAAAAACAGGCCCAAATTCTGTGATTTTAGCAGTTTTTATGATTTTTGTATAAAAATACAGATCCAAAACCAAAATCCACAGGGGCGGTGTATGTGTATATATATATATATATATATAGTGGAAGAAACGAGGCGGCACTCAGAGACTTTCACTTCTAAGATATAATTGTGCAAATAGTGCAAATGGTCACATCAACGTTTCGGGGACCTAGTCCCCTTCTTCAGGATCATCCTGAAGAAGGGGACTAGGTCCCCGAAACGTTGATGTGACCATATGCACTATTTGCACAATTATATCATAGAAGTGAAAGTCTCGGAGTGCTGCCTCGTTTCTTCCACTGCATACCACCGGTTCCCGGTTGGGGAGGGCACCAGAGCAGCATCAGTCCAGCATTGGACTTCGTGGAGTGCCGGAGCAGCTGCATTCATTATTCTATATATATATATATATATATATATATAACAATTTAAAAAGTTTGAAAGACCAGAAAGTATCAGATTTTGATTGTTGTAGTAAAAAAATTGCTGTAGACTTGAACCTACTGAAAAACAGCACCCTGGTCTCACCCAGTCGCAGAGCCAGGAAAAGGCATCATTGACTGATATGATGGCAAAAGACCAATGGCAGCGATACCATTTTGCTCTATTCTTCACTGAGTCCATGCTGGTTACTCTCATTCCCTGTTTCACTGCTCAGATGCAATAAGGGAAAGTAGATCTCCAAGCACATAAGTGCTCAGACACTATGGGGGTAATTCCGAGTTGATCGCAGCAGGAATTTTTTTAGCAGTTGGGCAAAACCATGTGCAGTGCAGGGGAGGCAGATTTAACATGTGCAGAGAGAGTTAGATTTGGGTGTGGTGTGTTCAATCTGCAATCTAAATTGCAGTGTAAAAATAAAGCAGCCAGTATTTACCCTGCACAGAAACAAAATAACCCACCCAAATCTAACTCTCTCTGCAAATGTTATATCTGCCCCCCCCCCCCCCCCCTGCAGTGCACATGGTTTTGCCCAACTGCTAAAAAAATTCCTGCTGCGATCAACTCGGAATGAGGGCCTATATACATTATTTCTGTTAACTGCTATCCAGTGGATCACTACAAAGATAATTTTAGCTATAGTTCAGTGGTTCGGTTTAGCTGAAAACCAAACACACCTGAACTTTGGGGTTCCGAGTCGAACCGAGTCCTGGCTCAGATCATCCTACCAAGTCCTGATCTTGGATCTAAAAATTTAAACTTGCATGTTTTGGATGGTATGTAAGTCTCCCACACATGATTTCAGGTGCCATTTTACAATGGTAATGACTGGAAATGAATGTTATTGATGTTAGTAATACAATATGAACAAACACAGGTCCAAATTACATGATTTTAGCTGGTTTTATCAATTTTGTATTACAGATCTAAAGCCAAAGCTGAAACCAAAATATTTAGGCTGGTTTTGTCAAAACACAACAATGATTTAGAGCCAAAACCAAAGCAAAGGGTCTACACATATCTCTAGTACTTAGGAGGCCTCTGTAACTTTCATTTAGTGATAGTTAGATATACTATAAGATATAGTCACAGGAAAAGACTCCCTGTTGTTTAGCCACATGCTCTGATCAGTTACCTGCCAAGACTACTTCAGGTGGCTATCAGTGTCAGTTAAGACATATATTGAGTGCCTAATAGCAATAATCAACTCACAACATTATATTATTGGCCAATAATACCTTATCTGGGTTAAAGTCTACTGACTTTGCCTTGTGACCCGAAATCCTACAGCCAGAAAATATTAGTCTATAATGACCTGTTTTGGGGGATTATTAAGTCATTTGCTTCATATGAAGTGATCTTCAAATGCTTATGATTTAAATAAATTCTACACTTAACAGCCCCCTAAGAAATCATTTTACTGAATGATGTGCAGACCAATATACCACTTTGTTCCAAGTGCCAATGA
Organism: Pseudophryne corroboree; assembly: GCF_028390025.1. Lineage (NCBI taxonomy): Eukaryota > Metazoa > Chordata > Amphibia > Anura > Myobatrachidae > Pseudophryne > Pseudophryne corroboree. The sequence continues at coordinate 117,223,835 of NC_086453.1, forward strand.
TGCTGCTATGTTCTATGTGATGAGATTAGACCAGACATAGCAAAACATACACTTTCCCAATTTCTAGCTATAGTGTATATTGATACACCATAAATAATAAAGCTCTATATTCCATTTATCCCAGTGAGGTTTCATTTAATAAAAACTTGACAAATAATGTCTTTTAATCTGAAAGTAAAGTTAGGGCCAATCCTTATTACACATTTCAAGCTACTGACCAATGGGAAATGCGCACTTGGTTCCACAGTTCTAACAAAAATCTAATAACACTGATATTTATTGGTCATGTATATTTTACAGTCATACAAAGTTTTGCGCATCCACGTACACACACTTTTAATAGCCCTGGCATTTACCTACAAATTCACAACAATTAAAAATTGGCAAATAATTCAGCACAATTTGGGGTTCAGCAGGTTTTGGCTGTTACAAGACTGTCATGTAAACTTACAAAGAGAACAATATACAGTTCACATATGGTGGATTATTTGATTTGTCTCATTAATAAATACTGCGGTTAAAACAGCATTTTAGAATAAACTATATAAAAAAATAAAATGAACATTATAAATAAATTGAATTCTTCTGAAAAAAGGCTTTTTATATCACTTTTTTTCTGTTTAAAACAGGAATAAAAAAAACTTGAGAATGGACTTATCATCAAAGTACTGTTACTGTCCTAAAATTGCTAACCTTTACATGGGTAATAATTGGGAGCTGCATTTTTCATGTTGCATATATTAATCATTTATGTGCTGTAGTAATTGTAAGTCCAGTGTGATAAAGCTGATTAACTTACAGGACAGAAAAAGCAATACCTTTAACTTATATTTGTGCAGGCTGCTGCGACCACTAAGCGTGTGTGTGTAACCCCTAACAGATGCGTACACATTGCGTAAGCACGCCGTCACGCTTTAAGCACGGAGTAGCTACACGTGAGGCGGAATACACTTTATAACCCCTAACAGGAAAGGAACACGACACCAATTGCATTTAAAAATGTTGGGATCCGACCCACCAACAGTTATTTACTAAAAGGGGGTTACAACAATAATACAAATACAATAAGAGAAAGAGGCTACTATCAATAATACATACGTTTGTTTCGCCAGCGCCACCCGGTCCCGGTCCTCGGTCAATCAAGATAGATGACTTTCAGCGAATGTGTGACCGGCCAGGCAGCTTGGATTTTTATACATTTGTCCAGTTCATGATACAATAGACACTGTATGCTCTTCTTCCATTGGTTCGGTTGTGGGACATACCCTGTGCACTGGGGATCATTGGTCAGCTCGAGCGGTGGGCGATGGCTAAGTCTTGAGATGTCATTTCTGTTGTTTGCATCTGAGTTCCCGCCCCATGACCAGTTAAACCCACCACATTAATCATACATAAATCTGGTATTACTAATAGCTAATTGTTGCAATATGTGACAATATTCTCATACCCACTGGATTACTGCTTATGTGACGCTAAACAATATGATCCCACACATGTTATGATTTTCCATTTCCATCCTCAAGATATATATATATATATATATACACACACACATATATATTCCTGCTATTACAAGTTGTTAGAAAATATATATATTTCCAAGAGTTTAGACTATAAATGTTTTACCTCAGATATCTAAATGTCTGCTATGTAGTTTGTCAGCTGTTGCTAATCGAGTTCTTTCAAGTTAAACAAGGTTTCTGGCTTGTGTCTTGGGTAGGATATTGTTTTCTTGTTTGTCCTGGCTTCTAGTAAAACAATGACAGTCCAGTATTTACTGTCTTCGACAGATACCGGACAACTCTAGAACAATGGGGGTAACCAAAGGTATTTGCCTTCTTCATAGGTGTCACGATCCGGGTATCTGGACGCCATTACTTACCCTTCAGATGCCTCCTAAGGCGGGCTCAGCGTTCCAGGACCGGATTCCGCTGTTCCTGAGTTTCCACATACAGAGTGGTCTTTTCATCAGCCGCGGCCTCCGCTGTGCCCGCGTGGTTAAATGTGCATCTATCAGCCTGGCGTCTCCTGTCTCCGGTGGCCGGCGCCGCCATTACTGTTTCCCAGACCACATGGATTACAAACCAAACTTCCCTCCAAGTGTCTGCATGGGCGCAGCCATCTTGGATTCTGTTATCTGATCATTTCCACCAATCTGCTGTCTGTGTTGTTGATTTGCATAATTGCCTAGCCAACCCCTTCCTTGCTGCAGGTATAAGTAAGCTGTACCTGAGCAAGGAAGACGTCAGTGCTTTGGTTGTCAAACCTAGTTCCTGTTTGTCTCTCTTCTATGATTGTCTTCCAGGTTCCAGCTCCTGTCTCAAGACTTCCACCATAGAGACCCGCACCAGCATTCCACCTGCGGTGTAGCCTGACTCTCCAATCCATTGTGGATTCATCTGTTTCCAGCTACAACACTACCTGCTTCCAGCCTCAGCTTCCAGCAGAGTACAGCTTCCCTTAAAGGGCCGGTGTCCTTTCTACACTTTACCACTCTCCACCGGAATTATTATTTCTCCGCTCTCAAGTTCTACATTTCAGTTCACATTTCATCGCTCCCAAAGTTCATTTATTATTTAACTGGTTCCAGCCAGTATCCACTCCGTGCTAACAACAGTCTGGTTCCAGCCAGTATCCACAGCAGCTGTTTTACCTTCGGCAACCCAGCTCTTCCTGGAACACCAGCTGGTATAATCCTGGGTTATCTCCATTGCTACAGCCGGGCCTGGTAAGGACTTTCCATCTAGAAGATCATAAGAACTATCTCACACTACCAGTGCCCTGTGGCTCCTGCCATGCTGTAGTACTCAGGAACTGTATTTATTCTTTGCTGATTTTTACGTTTTCTTTTATTGCTGCTGTGATGCGGAGTTGTCATAATAAACATCATTGACTTTTATCTAAGTTGTCGTGGTCACGCCTTCGGGCAGTTATTATTCATGTTACTTACATGTCCAGGGGTCTGATACAACCTCCCAGGTTCCGGTACATCTCAGCCCCTACAACTGAGGCTGCCTCCCGTCAGCTCAGGCCCTCAGTTGTGACAGTAAGCACTGACCTAATGAATCCAGCCGGAGACCAGGATCAAGCGGCCAGGCCGATGCAAGAACTGGCAGCCCGACTAGAACATCAGGAGGCTGCACAGGGCCACATCATCCGCTGTCTCCAGGATCTCTCTACTCGGCTGGATGGGATTCAGACAACTCTCCGTGGATCAGGCGCGTCTGGTGCGTCAACCACAGTGACTCCAGCTATAACCCCACCCACCTTACCCATTTCTGCTCCACGTCTTCATCTTCCAACGCCAGCAAAATTTGACGGATCTCCAAGATTCTGCAGGGGATTTCTCAACCAGTGTGAGATTCAGTTTGAGCTACAACCTGGCAATTTTCCCAGTGACCGTACAAAAATTGCTTACATTATTTCTCTTCTCAGTGGCTCAGCCCTTGATTGGGCATCACCGTTATGGGAGAGGTCCGACACCCTGCTATCTTCTTACACTGCATTTGTGTCAACATTCAGGCGCATCTTCGACGAGCCAGGCCGGGTAACTTCAGCTTCGTCTGAGATTCTCCGTTTACGCCAGGAATCACGTACTGTAGGACAATATCTTATACAGTTCCAGATCCTGGCATCCGAACTGGCATGGAACGACGAGGCCCTGTATGCTGCATTCTGGCATGGTTTATCCGAGCGTATTAAAGATGAGTTAGCTACCAGAGACTTACCCTCCAAGTTAGATGAGCTAATCTCACTTTGTACGAAAGTTGACTTGCGTTTCAGAGAGAGAGCAACTGAGCGTGGAAGATCATCTGCTCCAAAATCTTCTACTCCTCCTCCTCGCCAACTGTCACCAACTACAGATGAACCCATGCAAATTGGCCGTTCCCGTTTAACTCCTGCTGAGCGCCGAAGACGTCTCTCCGAGTTTCTCTGTCTGTATTGTGCAGCTCCGTCTCACACCATTAATGCCTGTCCCAAACGTCCGGGAAACTCCAAATCCTAGCTCGCCAAGGAGAGGGCCGGCTAGGAGTAATGATCTCCTCTCCATCTCCTCAAGATTGTAACCTCCCAGTCTCGCTTCAAGTTGCTCAACGTTATCAGAACGTCATTGCCCTCCTGGATTCCGGAGCAGCTGGGAACTTTATTACTGAAGCCTATGTTAAACGGTGGTCCCTACCCACCGAGAGACTTCCTTCGTCCTTTTCCTTAACTGCTGTGGATGGCAGTAAAATTTTTGATACAGTTATTTCTCTAAGGACTCTACCAGTTCGTCTGAGAGTGGGAGTTCTTCATTCCGAACTTATTTCATTTTTAGTGATTCCAAGAGCCACACATCCTGTGGTCCTGGGCCTTCCATGGCTCCGTCTTCACAATCCTACAATTGATTGGACGACTACGCAAATCCTGGCATGGGGTTCCTCCTGTACTAAGACATGTTTGTTTAAAGTGTTGCCTGTCTGTTCTTCCTCCCCCAGGTCGTCTGATGTTCCACCTCCTCCATATCAAGATTTCACGGATGTGTTCAGTAAAGCTTCTGCTGATATCCTTCCTCCTCATAGAGAATGGGACTGCCCGATTGATCTCATTCCAGGGAAGGTTCCACCTCGAGGCCGAACTTATCCGTTGTCTCTCCCCGAGACACATTCTATGGAGGAATACATTAAAGAGAACCTAGCAAAGGGGTTCATTCGACCTTCTTCTTCTCCAGCCGGCGCAGGCTTCTTTTTTGTAAAGAAGAAAGATGGTGGTCTGCGGCCGTGCATCGACTACAGAGGTTTGAACGACATTACCATCAAGAACCGCTATCCTTTACCCCTGATTACTGAGCTCTTTGACAGAGTTAGCGGAGCTACCATCTTTACAAAGCTGGACCTGAGAGGTGCATACAATCTCATCCGGATCCGTGAGGGTGACGAGTGGAAGACCGCATTTAACACCCGTGACGGACATTATGAGTACCTCGTCATGCCCTTCGGATTGAGCAATGCTCCAGCTGTCTTCCAGCATTTCGTCAATGAGATCTTCAGAGACATTCTATACCGTCATGTCGTGGTCTATCTAGATGATATCCTCATTTTTGCCAACGATTTAGAGGAACATCGTTTCTGGGTAAAGGAGGTTCTGTCCCGTCTCCGTGTCAATCATCTCTACTGCAAATTAGAGAAATGCGTCTTTGAAGTCAAGTCCATTCCGTTTCTAGGGTACATTGTGTCCGGTTCCGGACTAGAGATGGATCCTGAGAAACTACAAGCAATCCAGAATTGGCCGGTACCCTTAACCCTCAAAGGGGTCCAGAGGTTCTTAGGGTTCGCCAATTATTACCGAAAGTTTATACAAGACTTTTCCACCATTGTGGCGCCTATTACTGCTTTCACCAAGAAGGGTGCTAACCCGTCCAAGTGGTCTGAAGAAGCCATGCAAGCTTTTCATCTTTTAAAACAGAGGTTCATCTCTGCACCTGTCCTGAAACAGCCTGACATCGACTCTCCTTTCATCTTAGAGGTGGATGCCTCCTCCGTTGGAGTAGGAGCGGTGTTATCTCAGAGGGCTAAAGATGGTCATTTACATCCTTGCAGTTTCTTCTCACGGAAGTTCTCCCCAGCGGAGCGCAACTATGCCATTGGCGACCAGGAGTTGCTAGCCATCAAGCTCGCTCTAGAGGAGTGGAGATATCTGTTGGAGGGAGCTTCTCATTCAATCACCATCCTTACAGACCACAAGAACCTTCTATATCTAAAAGGCGCACAATGTCTCAACCCTCGTCAGGCCAGATGGGCACTTTTCTTTTCCAGGTTCGACTTTAAACTCCAGTTCTGTCCGGGCTCTCAGAATCGCAAGGCCGATGCCCTTTCCCGCTCATGGGAGCAAGAAAATGAGTCAGAGTCTTCAGACAAGCATCCTATTATAAATCCGTTGGCATTCTCCACGGTAGGGATGGACTCTACGCCCCCATCAGGGAAAAGTTTTGTGAAGCCGACACTAAGGAAGAAGCTCATGCATTGGGCCCATGCTTCCCGTTTTGCCGGACATACAGGTATCCAAAAAACCCTGGAGTTTATCTCTAGGTCCTATTGGTGGCCAACTCTGAAAAAGGACGTTTTGGAGTTTATTGCATCTTGCCCAAAGTGTGCTCAACATAAAGTATCCCGCCAGTCGCCTGCGGGGCAACTGGTTCCACTATCTGTTCCCCGTCGACCATGGACCCATTTGTCGATGGATTTTATTACAGATTTGCCCATGTGCAACAAGTTCAATACCATCTGGGTGGTAGTTGACCGGTTCACCAAGATGGCACACTTCATTCCTCTCACCGGTCTTCCGTCAGCTTCCAAGTTGGCTCAAGTATTCATACAAGAGATCTTCCGACTCCACAGTCTTCCAGAAGAAATTATCTCAGATCGAGGAGTTCAATTCACAGCCAAATTCTGGCGAAGTTTATGTCAAGTCCTCCAAGTCAAGTTAAAGTTTTCCACGGCTTACCATCCTCAGACCAATGGTCAAACTGAGAGGGTGAATCAGGACTTGGAGGCCTTCCTCCGCATCTATGTGTCCTCCTCTCAAGATGACTGGGTTCAATTACTTCCCTGGGCCGAGTTCTGTCATAACAACCAGTATCATTCTTCATCTTCTTCAACACCATTCTTCACCAACTTTGGATTCCACCCTAAAGTCCCTGAGTTCCAACCGCTTCCAGCAACTTCTGTTCCCGCAGTGGATATCACCTTGCATCAGTTTGCCAATATCTGGAAGAGCGTACGATCAGCTCTGCTCAAGGCATCGTTCAGGTACAAGAAGTTTGCGGATAAGAAGCGTCGAGCAGTTCCTGCTCTCAAGGTGGGTGATCGGGTATGGTTATCCACGAAGAATTTGAGGTTAAGAGTTCCCAGTATGAAGTTTGCACCTCGCTACATCGGTCCTTTCAAAATTGATCAAGTCATCAATCCTGTCGCTTACAGACTCCAGTTACCTCCCTTCTTAAAAATACCCAGGACATTCCATGTTTCCCTGTTGAAACCGCTAATCTTGAATCGGTTTCATTCCTCACTTCCACCAACTCCGAAAGTCCAAACTCAACGAGGCGTTCAGTATGAAGTGGCCAAGATCCTGGACTCACGTCACCGTTACGGTCAACTTCAGTATCTCATTGACTGGAAGGGCTATGGTCCTGAAGAACGCTCTTGGACCAATGCCTCTGACGTCCATGCTCCTGCCTTGGTCCGAAATTTCCACGCAAAGTTTCCTTTAAAGCCTAAGAAGTGTCCTGGGGCCACTCCTAAAGGGGGGGGTGCTGTCACGATCCGGGTATCTGGACGCCATTACTTACCCTTCAGATGCCTCCTAAGGCGGGCTCAGCGTTCCAGGACCGGATTCCGCTGTTCCTGAGTTTCCACATACAGAGTGGTCTTTTCATCAGCCGCGGCCTCCGCTGTGCCCGCGTGGTTAAATGTGCATCTATCAGCCTGGCGTCTCCTGTCTCCGGTGGCCGGCGCCGCCATTACTGTTTCCCAGACCACATGGATTACAAACCAAACTTCCCTCCAAGTGTCTGCATGGGCGCAGCCATCTTGGATTCTGTTATCTGATCATTTCCACCAATCTGCTGTCTGTGTTGTTGATTTGCATAATTGCCTAGCCAACCCCTTCCTTGCTGCAGGTATAAGTAAGCTGTACCTGAGCAAGGAAGACGTCAGTGCTTTGGTTGTCAAACCTAGTTCCTGTTTGTCTCTCTTCTATGATTGTCTTCCAGGTTCCAGCTCCTGTCTCAAGACTTCCACCATAGAGACCCGCACCAGCATTCCACCTGCGGTGTAGCCTGACTCTCCAATCCATTGTGGATTCATCTGTTTCCAGCTACAACACTACCTGCTTCCAGCCTCAGCTTCCAGCAGAGTACAGCTTCCCTTAAAGGGCCGGTGTCCTTTCTACACTTTACCACTCTCCACCGGAATTATTATTTCTCCGCTCTCAAGTTCTACATTTCAGTTCACATTTCATCGCTCCCAAAGTTCATTTATTATTTAACTGGTTCCAGCCAGTATCCACTCCGTGCTAACAACAGTCTGGTTCCAGCCAGTATCCACAGCAGCTGTTTTACCTTCGGCAACCCAGCTCTTCCTGGAACACCAGCTGGTATAATCCTGGGTTATCTCCATTGCTACAGCCGGGCCTGGTAAGGACTTTCCATCTAGAAGATCATAAGAACTATCTCACACTACCAGTGCCCTGTGGCTCCTGCCATGCTGTAGTACTCAGGAACTGTATTTATTCTTTGCTGATTTTTACGTTTTCTTTTATTGCTGCTGTGATGCGGAGTTGTCATAATAAACATCATTGACTTTTATCTAAGTTGTCGTGGTCACGCCTTCGGGCAGTTATTATTCATGTTACTTACATGTCCAGGGGTCTGATACAACCTCCCAGGTTCCGGTACATCTCAGCCCCTACAACTGAGGCTGCCTCCCGTCAGCTCAGGCCCTCAGTTGTGACAATAGGATTACAAAGCTTTGCATAAACAAGTCAGTCTGATACATTCAAGGCACTTGTTTGTGCTTGAGTTTCTAGGAGAATCGCCTCTCTATGCGTATGAGAGGTTTGATTAATTTATGTGTGAACAGTAACTTGCTATTTGAAGGATGTGATTTATGCACTATATGGGTAAAATATTGAATATGGCTTTTGTGGCTTTTCTGTGCAAATGCGTATGTTACCGTATTTACTCATACCACATGCTAACACGCAAGACCACGTGAGCGATTATATGTAGCTTGCGAGTATGTGTACGCACGGCAGAACAAGCACCCGCACGGAGGCCATCTGTGTGGTGTTTGTACGTGATGAGTGTGCCTATAATATTTTTGACTTTGGCAGTCAATAATAACTGCCACACATAACTAATAAACTGAAAATATTATCTATACATTATATACAAAGTTTGGATGACGGGAGAGAGTTGTAGGTAGGAAACGTGTAGCCTAGTGGGATAGGAAAAAGCATGTATGTAAGAATCAATGTCTGAGGGGCATGTATCATCGTGCAGTATATGTTCTAAGTAAGCTTCGAGGTATTGCGAAGTATACATTAAATACTTCTTATCCCGTATTAAGGGTCTGTACATGGGCATACAAACACTACCGAGCTACTTTCGGGCAAGGGCTTTTGACCCTCACCTTTTTGGCTTCTAATACCAACAAATGGGGAGCACATTTATCTGATGATACATGGAGGGGGATCATATGTGAGTGCTACTATATGTGGATAACACCTGTCGACTATGTATGCAATTAACTGAGGTTTGCAGTGATGAAGGTAAGACACATATATAAAAATACATTCACATAACATTGGGTATGGATGACGTCTTTTCCGGTTGGATGTTTCTGGGTAAAGGGGGAAACAGAGAGAAATTGTAAAAGAAACAGGCCATGAAATTCATTTGCAATCCTTATCATAACACTGTTTCAACAGATGGGTCATAAATCAAGTCTGCTGCTGTAACAACGCCCTCACTCCTTAGACTCATTAAATTTGTGCTGTGCTTGCGCCGTGTCAAAATTTGAACACAACTGAATATCAGACCAATAATTATGATGACTCCCAGGATACAAAGGAGAAACTTTCCCACATTCACAATAACATTCTGTGCCCACTCTCCTAACCCTGAGAACCACTTGCGTGGGTTCAACCATGAGACCCAGCCGGTCAGTTCATTACCCACAGCCGTCAAGGTAAGGTTGTGTTTCCTCCTGAACTCCCACTTCAACTGCAAGATCTCATCCATCTTTTGATTGATGATCTCCGTGGGGTCGTCAGTGCTATTCGTAATATACGTACAGCACTTCACACCATATTGAGTTGCCACAGTAACACAGTACCCACCTGTCACAGCCGTAACGTAATTAAGGACCATCCTGTGCTGGATCAGCTCCTTCTTGAAGGCTTGTAACTCCATTCCTGTATACCTGAAGGTGTCATCATACATTTCGGTGATATTATCTATCAAGTTCGCCAGCGCATGGATGTACCTATAATTTATAGTTTCTCTGGCAGTATGGGTGATATCTAATGCGAGAAGGAACTGAATCCCTGGGGATTAATGGATCAAATCAGAGGCTGCGTGCTCTGCCCTATCTATGAGGTGTCTCTTGATGATGTGTTCATAATGGGTATGAGTATAAGGAGTCTGAGCGTTGCGGTGAATGTCTTTCATTTTGTCGTGTGCTATGGTCATGACCTCTGGTAGTACTCTCCCAATATAACACAACTCTTCAGAGCTCGGAGAAAGTCACTTGTACACTTTCCTCCCACATATGAAATTGGCATCATCTGGGAGAACATAAGGGACAAAATGTAACAACACCATATCTCAAATCTTCCTGATAAAGAAACCAATCCCTAGTTCTCTCATTTGTTCAGTACAAGTATCAGGCTGGATGATGTGGGCACAATACCCCTGCAACACTTTTCCAACCCACATGGTTTTGATCCCACGTGTATACCTATACCGAAAATACTTCCCACTAGTGGCTATCTTGCATACAAGTTAGTAATCAATAGGTATCCTATCAGCTCTGTGTGAAAAGGTCATTGTCTGGTTATTCCACGTCACTTCCCAATTTCCTAGTTTCCGGAAATTGGAAACATTAAAACATAATAGTGATCTATCTACGTGGTACTGGTGGAACTTTAAGCTAGGGGGCCTAGATATATTGAATTTCTTGTCCACCGGTTTCCCACCCCATAATTTGAGTACCTCATCTATCATTAAAGTGTATGGCACTAATCCCGACTTACTCTGTCCTTGAGGTACCTGTGAGAACACCCCACATTCTTTTTGGTTTAAGACCTTACCCACTGATGAGTGGTAATCACTCAACAGATGTCGGCCAATGTCAATATTACTGTTTGCCTGACATGCACCCATCTTCGACTATCTTCTCGCAATGCTTACATATACAATATTCATCAGACAATAACCCTTCACATTGCCTCCGAGCTCCGTGACTACCAGATCGCTTACTGATACCAGCCTTTACTACAGTGATGTGCTGCTCCTGAGATCCTACAAATCCGTACTCGCCATCAGAACCCATTCCAGATCCTTGCTCGACGTCTCTGGGACCCTCACAAAAACATATTGTCCTGATTAGGGAAGCCAATCCTGAGCCATTTTTTCAATCCCGGGTATCGGGATTGAAAAATGGTCAATCCCGGGATTCCCGGGATACCCGGGATTGGCTTTAGACTATGTCCGGCCGCCCCCCACGCCCGGCCCCTCCCGCCCTGCAGACATAAAAAAAATCTGTACCTGCACAGCCAGGTAGCAGGTGATGAGGAGCCGGCGGGTGAGTGCAGCGGAGCCGGCGGGTGAGTGTAGGGGAGCTGGGAGGAGGCAGCGGGTGAGTACAGGGTGAGCCGGGAGGAGGCGGCGGGTGAAGACCACCGTACTTTCCGGCTCGGCGGCTGCTGAAAGCGCAGCGTGACCTCACAGTCACAGGTCACGCTGCGCAGGGGGAGACAGGAGGAGGGAGCCGGGCAGCGTCTGAGCGTCCTGAGGACGCTCAACGCTGATCCCTCAATCCCCGGGATTGGAGCTTCCAATCCCGGGATTGAATCCCGGCCGTTTTTGGGCCTAAATCCCGGGATCCCGCCGATCCCGGGATTGGCCTCCCTAGTCCTGATCAAAAACACAGTCTCTTGAGGTAGATCCATTTCGTTAAGGAGCAAAAAGAAAAATAAGAAGGGAACAAAAATAAAAGAAAAATGCAGTAGGGGTGATGGTACGACAATGGTACGAAAAATGGTACGACAACCGTCTTTGATTTTGTTGTTCTCCGCGCTCAGGTGCTGTCTCAACAGTCCTGCCTCTCAGCTTTCCCAGAACAAATTCTCTAGTGATACGAGGTTCTCTTCCCCTTGCTCTTTGTCACAAGTTTTCTCCGGGTCAGCGACCTTCTTGCAGTGGGACGAGTGGACCCAAGTCTCTCTCTCTGCAACTTTTAGTGCTGTCGTGCTGGTCAACAAAACTTGATACGTTCCTTCCCACCTGTCTATGAGGCAACCTGAGCGTAATTTTTTTTGAATCATCACATAATCCCCAGGCTCAATGTCATGACAATTACTGTTCGGTAGGTCAGGAATCACCAGCTTTAGATTTCTTTGTTGATTTCTCAGCTGCTGGCTCAGTTATTTTGTTATTGCACTTCAAATCATCCTGGGGGTCTATCATTACATGGGGTTGTCGACCAAAAAGAAGTTTGAAGGGTGATAAGTTAAGCGGTGACCTGGGAGTGGTTCTGATGCTGTACAACACTAATGGTAAGGCCTCTGGCCACAACAATCCAGTTTCAGCCATCACTTTGCTCAGTTTATTCTTAATAGTGCTGTTCATTCTCTCCATCTTCGCACTCGCTGTGGCCGGTACGGAGTATGCAGCTTGCTATTAATACCCATCAGTTTGCACATGACCTGAAAGATTTCACCTGTAAAATGGGTACCCCTATCACTTTCAATTACTCTAGGGATACCATATCTGCACGCAAATTCCTGCACGATTTTCTTTGCAGTGAACACCGCAGTATTTGTGGCAGTGGGGAATGCTTCTACCCAGTTTGAAAAGACATCGGAACAAACTAACACATATTTCAAATTCCTACAGGGTGTAACTGTATGAATTCGATTTGTATTACCTGAAAGGGTCCGTCTGTAGGAGGGATAGGGGATGGCTCTGTTGGTATTGCCTTACCAATATTCTTCATCAAGCAAGTAAAACATGTCATTGCTTTCTTACCTGCATGAGAAGAGAACCCTGGTGCACTCCAGTAGGCTCGTACCAGCTTGCACATACCTTCTTTACCTAGATGAGTCAGACCATGTGCCACCTCAGCTAGGCTTGGGAGATATGCTCTGGGGGCCACTGGCTTACTGTGTCCACCTGTCCAAAGTCCTGAGGACTCCTGACCATATCCCTTCACCTTCCCAACTGCCTTCATGTAGGGAACACAAATTTTGAATGTTTTGAATGTTGTGTATTTGTTGTGTGGAGTAAAAAGAAAATGTCAGGTTTGCGTTCACCATCAGGCTGTCACACCATCATGCATATCAGTGTCTGTACATAGTTCCCTTCACCAGTATTCTCCTTCTCCACCCTTTGTGCATGACCAGGCACACTGCAGTAAAACTAGTGTCATTGTGCTGGTGAGATATACTGGGTTTGGGCAGAACTTTGAAGGACCAATTAGGCATGTGGTGTTTCAACTGTAATCGGGTCCATGTATTGCACCCTCCTGTAGGTGAACGTAGAAGATGGGGAGGAAACTGTGAAGAACAATGACATAGAGGTTGGTAACAGATAAGTTTGTAGAGGTAAATAAGATTTTATAAAATTTGACAACTGGATTGGGCACTACGGGGAATGACGCTCTACTTGGTTTACTCCCCTTAAAAAAAATTCTGTGTGTGTTGTATCTCTACTGGGACTATCCCAGCCATCAATCCAGTGTCCTATCCATCCTAAATTCATAGGGAACCCGGTATCTGTGAGATAATTTCCTCTACCTGTGATGGACATGAATCTAGAACAGTGAAATGCAACATTAGTCTATGTGGGTGTCTAACATACTTTGTACTTCCTGAGCGGGAGCACAATATATGTATTTCATATTTAACAAAGTTTCTGTTACGTTAGTCAGGGGCCATTTCTGATAGGGAAAAGTTTAGAATCCTAAAGGACCCATCTTAACCTCAGCAAGTTTTGTCAAAGGGTAATGTTGCATTTATTTTGTTCTTCCCGTTAGCCGAATTTGTGTTTTCTATATGGCTTGTGATTCCTTACTATATATCCCTTGGTCCCGTCTATGTGTTTAATAATGTGGCTCGTGTTTTCTGTCTAGGGGGTCTATATTGACTATGTGTCCTACTACTCCTACAATCTCTGGCAACATGCCCTTCCTTCCTACAAGTGTAACATAGTCTTGGTCTTCTCCACACATCAAGGGTCTGGGGTTTAGGCAGATGGGACTTCCCTGTAAGAGCCTGTATACTTAGTCCTCAACCTCTCCTCCTGTTGTTCTTTGCGTATAGCGATATTCTTGTGATGTTCAATAACGCACTCTCTGAGATTATCTACTGTGACCCCTCTCCAATTAGGCAAAGCTGTTTGCACCCTGACCCTCAATGCCTTATTGAGCCCGTCCATTAGCACAGAGACGGCCACCTCCCTGTAATTCACATTGTTCCCTATATCTGATACCCCAGTGTATCTAGCCATTATTTGTAAGGCCCTATGGAAATAATTAGATGTCATTTAATTTTCTCTCTATTTTATTGAGAAAATTTTGCTCCACTTAACAGCAGTGGGGAAATACAATCCTAGTTGTATGCTAATTCGTTCCACGTTCTCCTGATTGGATTATTCAGTCAGAAGATCGTCTGACTCTATTTTACACTCTGTGCTAAATTTGTGGGTGTCAATATTAGGGGGTAGGCACGCTTTCAAGAGTTTCTGCCAATCTTGGGTTGTAGGTTCATGGGCATTACCCAGATCCTTAATATACTTCTGACATCTGACTAAATACTTCCGGGGATCGGGGAATTCCGAAATGATTGATCGCAGTTCTGATCTGGTCCACAGGCAATACATTGCAGTATTCCTGGTGAGGGTTACTCCCTGATTATCGGTTCTCCCATTGGGAGTTACTATTTCCAAGACAGGATGTAACCCAACCATTCCATTCCTAATTTGCTCACTGTGAGGTGTTATTGTCTCTGTGTAATGAACAGTCTCACACTTACCGATGGCTGTGATCTCACCAGTCCTTTCAGTGGGAGACACTGTTACTGCTCTTATTGGTTGGGCCGGGCCCACCTGAGTTTCCTGTAAGGTGACTGCCTAAATGAGAGCTGAGATTAGGCTGGATCCTTCATCTTCCTGTGACCTATAACCTTGGAGAGAATTCAAAACAGGATACAACTTGCAAGGGTTAGGGTTAACACATTGATTTTGCATTTTACTATCATTTACAGATGTACCATTGATTGTAGCCAATTTCTCCCCTTCGACATGTCTCGGTAATGGTGTGTTCATACTCACATTCCTGCCAGGTTTGGAACTTGAGGGGAGGGTCAGTTCCCTTTGCACCTCCCCCTCTTGCTGCCACAGATTTAAACAGTCGCTATGTCTGATCCTTTGTTTTCTAGATTTGATCAGACATATTCTAATACCTACATTCTGCAGTACCTCTGGTTCAAAGCTACCCACCCTAGGGAATGATGCCCTATCTTCAACAGTCATACGTTTCCATTCATTGCAATAAGCCTCCGCGTGTGGACCATATTTCCCACATATAATAAACCTCGCTAACCCCCTGGGCCGCGGCTCTCCAGCCTTAACCCTGGCTACTGAAAGTCTCTCACTTGAGCAACTCGCTCCCATTGTGGGTCCTTTCCCACAAACACCACCAAAATACACAATGCAAGCAGACGGTGAAAGTTCTCTGAGCGCTTTTCACCCGCTCTTGCCCATGTTGGCCAGTACTACGATACACTGTTGATAGTGGAAGGCAATGTACCCAACCTAGGGCTCCTATAAGACCTTACAGCACCGCAATTTCTTTTCGGTGGAGGCTCTGTTGGAATATTTTCCTGAGAGAGGCAGCAAAAAATTCCTTTTCGGTATCTTTCCACTGGAATTTTTGTAGGGTGAAAAATTGAAAACTTCAAGAACTATTGCTCACCCTTTCCAGTGGATTTCCACCAGGGAGATTTCCTGACGTAATCAGCAAAAACCCCTTTCTCTTTCCTTTTACACAATCACGTCTGCGTATGCTCCCCACAGCGCATATGACACAATAATATCACGTTGTGCTGTGTAGAACACACGGATGTGCGGTTCAATCGCACAGCCTATAGATACTAGTTATCTATATGCCCTACGATCGCAGGAGTCTAATTCACAAGCGACACTCCTTAGCCGGAGCGTAACAAAAAACCTTTTAAACCTTTTTACTTCAATTCACAATTCTATATTCACAATTCCCTGTCACGCTCATGTGCAAGTCTCCTCACAAATTGCGTATTTCTCTCTTTATGTTCACGTAAGGTAGCGAACCTTACGCCACCGGGCCTCTACTAACCCAGTGTTCCCTACGGGATCCCGAATTCCCAGGGTTCGACAACCGTTCACTCCTACTTTCACTCACTCAATTACACTGTGTATATTCTTTTACTGTACAGAAAAATTATCACTCCTTCTGATTGGCTACTTTACCCCAGAGGTAGTACAGTTTAAACAAAATATTATATTAATCTGTTTTTGAAATCGTATAGTTATGTGCTATTGTATTAAATGTATACTATCCCGCCTTTAATTGAACAACTGTCGTGTGATTTATACCTTGCGTCCGCAATCCTACGCAACCTTGGGTAACCATGCGACCGTGCGTGCCTTTACGCTATGTGTGCGCTCCTGTACTTTGTCCGTACCATGTGTACAAACATGCGTCCGCAACTCAACAAACCACACAGTCTCTATAAATGTGAGCAATAAAAGCTACTATCGCTCACAAACACAACACACAATTTTTTCAGTATAAACCTGTGACCAGGCCGGAACTGCGTTTTGTGTTTTACGATTACACCCTTAATACACTATTATAAATATTTATACAGCAAACAAATGTATCCGATTTCACACAGATCTATAATGACTGTAATAATTTATGGACCTATGGCAGCAGTATGTGAGAGAGTATGCAAAGTATTGGTACACTTTGTGTACTCTTTTGGCGCCAAAATTTTACACACAGATTTTTAAATCGCTTTTTTCCTGTTTCCTCCGGGTTCCATCAGCACTTCTGTAGACTAGACAGAGCAGACGTGATCTAATCAGCACAAAAGAGGGTTTTAAAACACCCAAGCAACCAGGGAAAGGTTTTACTTTAAGATGCGTCTCCACCCTTTGCTGATAGATCAAAGTCTGCTATGGTCTGCAAGTCTATGAGTGTGTGAAAAACCGGACAGAGCCCCCAATTTATAAAGCTGATTAACTTACAGGACAGAAAAGCAATACCTTTAACTTATATTTGTGCAGGCTGCTGCGACCATTAAGCGTGTGTGTGTAACCCCTAACAGATGCGTACACATTGCGTAAGCACGCCGTCATGCTGTAAGCACGGAGTAGCTACACGTGAGGTGGAATACACTTTATAACCCCTAGCAGGAAAGGAACACGACACCAATTGCATTTAAAAATGTTGGGATCCGACCCACCAACAGTTATTTACTAAAAGGGGGTTACAACAATAATACAAATACAATAAGAGAAAGAGGCTACTATCAATGATACATATACGTTTGTTTCACCAGCGCCACCCGGTCCCGGTCCTCAGTCAATCAAGATAGATGACTTTAAGAGAATGTGTGACCGGCCAGGCAGCTTGGCTTTTTATACATTTGTCCAGTTCATGATACAATAGACACTGTATGCTCTTCTTCCATTGGTTTGGGGGTGGGATATATCCTGTGCACTGGGGATCATTGGTCAGCTCAAGCGGTGGGCGATGGCTAAGTCTTGAGATGTAATTTCTGTTGTTTGCATCTGAGTTCCCGCCCCATGACCAGTTAAACCCACCACATTAATCATACATAAATCTGGTATTACTAATAATTTATTGTTGCAATATGTGACAATATTCTCATACCCACTGGATTACTGTTTATGTGACCCTGAACAATATGATCCCACACATGTTATGATTTTCCATTTCCATCCTCAAGATATACATATATATATATATATATATATATACACACACATATATTCCTACTATTACAATTTGTTAGGAAATATATATATATATATTTCCAAGAGTTTTGACTATAAATGTTATACCTCAGATATCTAAATGTCTGCTATGTCGTTTGTCAGCTGTTGCTAATCGAGTTCTTTCAAGTTAAACAAGGTTTCTGGCTTGTGTCTTGGGTAGGATATTGTCTTCTTGTTTGTCCTGGCTTCTAGTAAAACAATGACAGTCCAGTATTTACTGTCTTCAACAGATACTGGACAACTCTAGAACAATGGGGGTAACCAAAGGTATTTGCCTTCTTCATAGGATTACAAAGCTTTGCATAAACAAGTCAGTCTGATACATTCAAGGCACTTGTTTGTGCTTGAGTTTCTAGGAGAATCGCCTTTCTATGCGTATGAGAGGTTTGTTTGATTAATTTATGTGTGAACAGTAACTTGCTATTTGAAGGTTGTACAGACAGTGTGTGATTTATGCACTATATGGGTAAAATATTGAATATGGCTTTTGTGGCTTTTCTGTGCGAATGTGTATGTTACCCTTATTTACTCATACCACGTGCTAACACGCAAGACCGCGTGAGCAATTATATGTAGCTTGCAATTATGTGTACGCATGGCAGAACAAACACCCGCACGGAGGCCATCTGTGTGCCTATAATATTTTCGACTTTGACAAGTGGATACAAATAAACAATAACAGCACTTTTATTAATAGTCAGAAAGAAAATTGCAATAAAATGCAATAAAAATGTGGTGATGGCGTCATGTATCAATCAAGGTGAACCAGGAGAGCACCTCCTATAACCTCAGCGATGACCAGGCTGTGCACTAATAGTCCATCCTACTCATATTGCAGATGTGATGGACTTCACAATATTCATTGTTAGTTTGTGCATGTGCGGGCATACACTGAAACGGGATTCACTTCAAAATCCATCTTCATTGTTTGAGGCATTTGACAAATTGTGGTTCACAAATAGCAGGGCTATTCTACCTGCTGCCCCCCAGATTTTGTGGAACTACACATCTCAGCATGCCCTGCCACAGTTTTGCTATCATGGCATGCTAAAACTGTGGTAGAGCAATACCTGGATCATACTTGTCGACTTTTCTAGTTTCCACTCCAGAAGCTCAGAGAGCAGACACTGCTGGCCAATTCCAGGAGGGAAGACTCTCACAACATTAGGACCTATCTCTACCACCAGAACAAATGTAGCAATTTGCGTGTCTGTGGCCAGTAGGTGGTTCTAAAATGCAGAGATCCCAGTGATAATATCCCCATCCAGTCCGCTTCACTAGGATGTGAGTGGGATGAGGGAGAGCTGTAGCTCAGGCAGGTGTGAGGGGGATTACTCAAAAAATTTGGAGTCTCCTGCAACTTCTGGGAGAGTAGTCAAGTAGGAGAGTAGGCAACCTGGAGGCTGCATGTTGAATAGCCCTTCCATAGAGGCATGAGAATGGCGATTTTGTATGAAAAACCACTAATACTTAAGTAATGGAGGTGATATTTGCTATATCTCCTCTGTTACTAGATTCATACAAATAGAGCTAAAAACAATCTCCCAAAACATGAAGAACTGCTACATATTATGGGGGAAATATCAATGTTCAATATTCCCCTTTATAGGAGATGCATCAAAGTATCTAAAGAGTGGAGATGTGTACAAGTGGAAAAGTTTCCCACAGCAACCAATCAACTTTACCTATACTTTTATATAATGTACTTGATAAATGCTAGCTATAAGCTGATTGGTTGCTTTAGGCAACTTCTCCAATTGTATACTTTTTTAGGAGCTTTGATACCTCTTTCCCCAAAAAGTGTGAAGATGCCCCAGAAATGAAAACAGGAGGGACTTGTGAGGTGAGGGTACAAAATAAACATACAGCAGAATACTGATACAGAATATAATGGCACAAATTCACATTGTATAGAATAAAACATGATCTGTTTATTTTATTATTTAAAAGTTTCTATTTATATTCTAATTATATATATATATATATATATATATATATATATATATATTCTGCCTTTACGAACATGAATAGAAATACATTATATAGCACCACATATTAGGGAACACACATCTCATTTCCTTCACTTCCATCTGTAATATATAAGCATGGTTGCCTAGCAACACCCTTTCTTCTAACAAGCTCTGTGCCCAAAACAAAGTCTCCTGCTCAACTGCTCTAAGTTCTCCTCTGTATCACTGGCTCAAGTTTTCAGAACCCAATCCTGATCCCCTACCTACTCCCAATGTTAGAGCTCATATTACGTTGACTCTTTGCTAGAGAAGTAAGAAGAGGTTCCAGTTAGCATGAAAATGCTTCCTCCATGCTTTTTATAAGCAGATGGTGTTTGTATTCTTTCAGAAGTATTTTTAGCCATTAGAAGTCAGTAGATGCAACTTGCTGGGCAAGAGCCCTGTTGACAGACAGCACGAGGAGAGCTAATGACAAGTTCCAAGTATAACACAGACATGCAACTATATCTTTTTTACATTTAAAACAATATATTATACATAGCCAGGTCCTGCCTGATGATGACATGTATGTAGTTGCAGTGCTCCTAACTTGCTCTGCTTGTAAGAACGATTTTAAATAAAACGGCTTTAAAACATTTAATCAAGCTTCAATCATTTTCAACAGAAGATACATTTTGACAAATATTTACAATATTTATAACAACATTTTACACCATATTTATGGCACACGGGTAAACATTTTATTGTGAAGCATGCTAAATTGTCAGTAGAAAAAGGATAAAGAGCCTAATTCAGAGTTGATTGCAGCAGCAAATTTGTTAGCAGATGGGCAAAACCATGTGCACTGCAGGGGGAGCAGATATAACATGTGCAGAGAGAGTTAGATTTGGGTGGGGTGTGTTCAAACTGAAATCTAAATTGTAGAGCAAAAATAAAGCAGCCAGTATTTACCCTGCACAGAAACAATATAACCCACTCAAATCTAACTCTCTCTGCACATGTTATATCTGCCCCACCTGCACTGAACATGGTTTTGCCCAACTGCTAACAAATTTGCTGCTGCGATCAACTCGGAATGACCCCCAAAATCCCATCTACAAGATTTATTTTGCAATGAACATTTTAAAAACTTCAAAGACCCTGGATGTGCTGATTTGTTGTTGCATTATAAAAGATACATCTATAAAATAAAGCCATCCAATAGCTGTATATAAACTGCTATTAACATTTTATTGAGGTCCCATAATTTCTGATGTATCAATAAAGTTAGTGATATATATATATATATATATATATATATGTGTGTGCACAAATGAGGATGCACTCACCAGACTTCTCCAGAAAACGATAAACTTTAATCCAGACAGCACATACTCACAAAATGAATGTCAACGTTTCGGCTCACAGCAGAGCCTTTCTCAAGACCAAATTACCAGGTTGCCATCTTCCTGCCATCAGGAAGATGGCAACCTGGTAATTTGGTCTTGAGAAAGGCTCTGCTGTGAGCCGAAACGTTGACCTTCTTTTTGTGAGTATGTGCTGTCTGGATTAAAGTTTATCATTTTCTGGAGAAGTCTGGTGAGTGCATCCTCATTTGTGCACATGTATTGTGGAACTTTGTTCGGATTGGACCTGTTCCTGGATTCTGCACCCCAGCTGCAGAGCCGGATTAAGGGGGGGGGGCCCAGGGGGTCAGTACCCTGGGCCCCCCTGTCATAAGGGGCCCCCAGCCAAAGCTGCGCTGCCCTGCTCTGGTACTGCTGTCCCCTCTCCAGCCTCCGCCGCCAGCAGCAGCTCTTCTGGCTGCAGTGGAGGCTGGAGATTGCTGCCTGTATCAATCCCTGATCCGAGCTGCCCATTAGGAGGGGGAGGGAGCCACACGCACAGCCGCGAGCGGGACATAACACACCTGCTGGCAGCGCGGAAACCTCCCTCCCTAGCAGCCGGTAGTCTTCTCCCCACTGCAGCGTGGGGTCTTTGTGCGGGGGTATGCCGCGATTCGGGGGTCGGAGCAGAGGGGACGGAGGTAATATAAGATATATGTTATAGAATCATGTCATATTGGCTCCGCCCCCTCCCCACCGACCCGCGAATCACGGCATTTTTGCCGTGGGGGCGGGGCCTAATGGTAAACTGTGCCCCTGGCTCCCAGCAATATGTCCTGGCTGCGGCATCCTCGCCCTTTTCCTCAGGGCAGGCTTAAGTGTAAGTGTACGTGTACGCACATTTTGTGTTCTATGTGTGTGTGTGTTCTGTCTGTGTATACTGTATATATGTGTATATGTTCTATTCGTGTATATGTATGTGTGTATGTGTTTTGTGTGTATGTATTTGTGTGTATGGGGGTGCATGAGTTCTATGTAATGTGTGTGTGTGTGTACACACACACACACACACACACACACACACACGTGTGTGCTTCAAAGGAAACCCCCCTTCTGAATCCTGCTTTCCCCCCTGCGGGGGGTGGTTGCTGGTGGGTGGGCCCCCTGTCTTGTGTGCCCTGGGCCCCCCAAGGGCTTAATCCGGCCCTGCCCAGCTGCTGTGATTATGAACGACATGTGAGTGTGGCTTTTCTACAAAGGATATATATATATATATATATATATATATATATATATTTTTTTTTTTTATTATTTTTTTTCTTTAATATATATATATATATATTTATATGTATATGAAACTGACAATTCAATCTAGTATGTATTACTGTTGTTCCATTTACAATGTACTGTTTTTCTGTTCTTCTAATGATTGCTGTCCAGGATTTTGCAGAGGAAGGTTGCAAAGGTTTTGCAAATGCACAATGGGGGTAATTCCAAGTTGATCGCAGCAGGAAATTTTTTAGCAGTTGGGCAAAACCATGTGCACTGCAGGGGGGAGGCAGATATAACATTTGCAGAGAGAGTTAGATTTGGGTGGGTTATTTTGTTTCTGTGCAGGGTAAATACTAGAGATGAGCGGGTTCGGTTCCTCGGAATCCGAACCCGCCCGAACTTCAGTTTTTTTTACACGGGGCCGAGCGACTCGGATCTTCCCGCCTTGCTCGGTTAACCCGAGCGCGCCCGAACGTCATCATCCCGCTGTCGGATTCTCGCGAGGCTCGTATTCTATCGCGAGACTCGGATTCTATATAAGGAGCGGCGCGTCGCCGCCATTTTCACACGTGCATTGAGATTGATAGGGAGAGGACGTGGCTGGCGTCCTCTCCGTTTAGACTAGAGTACTAGAGAGAGACACAAATTTTGGGGAGCATATTATTAGGAGGAGTACTACTTGCTGCTGATAGTGTGACCAGTGACCACCAGTTTAATTAATCCGTTCTCTGCCTGAAAAAAAACGATACACAGTGTGACACAGTCACATACCATATCTGTGCTCAGCCCAGTGTGCTGCATCATATGTAATACTGTATATCATTATCTGACTGTGCTGAGTGCTCACTGCTCACACAGCTTAATTGTGGGGGAGACTGGGGAGCAGTTATAGCAGGAGTACATATTTTAAGTACAGTGCACACTTTTGCTGCCAGAGTGCCACTGCCAGTGTGACTGACCAGTGACCACTGACCACCAGTATTGTGATTGTCTGCTGACCACCAGTATATTGTGATTGTCTGCCTGAAAAAGTTAAAAACTCGTCGTGTGGTGTTTTTATAAATGCATTCTGCAGACAGTGTCCAGCAGGTCCATCATTACATAATATATACCTGTCCGGCTGCAGTACTAGTGTGATATATATATATATATATATTTTAATTTTATCTCATTATCATCCAGTCTATATTAGCAGCAGACACAGTACGGTAGTCCACGGCTGTAGCTACCTCTGTGTCGGCAGTCGCTCGTCCATCCATAATTGTATACCACCTACCCGTGGTTTTTTTTTTTCTATCTTCTTGATACTAGTAGCTTACTTTAGGAGTCTGCAGTGCTGAGTCTGACAGACAGTGTCCAGCAGGTCCGTCATTACATAATATATACCTGTCCGGCTGCAGTACTAGTGTGATATATATATATATATTTTAATTTTATCTCATTATCATCCAGTCTATATTAGCAGCAGACACAGTATGGTAGTCCACGGCTGTAGCTACCTCTGTGTCGGCAGTCGCTCGTCATCCATAAGTATACTAGTATCCATCCATCTCCATTGTTTACCTGAGGTGCCTTTTAGTTGTGCCTATTAAAATATGGAGAACAAAAATGTTGGGGTTCCAAAAATAGGGAAAGATCAAGATCGACTTCCACCTCGTGCTGAAGCTGCTGCCACTAGTCATGGCCGAGATGATGAAATGCCAGCAACGTCGTCTGCCAAGGCCGATGCCAATGTCATAGTACAGAGCATGTAAAATCCAAAACACCAAATATCAGTAAAAAAAGGACTCAAAAATCTAAAATAAAATTGTCGGAGGAAAAGCGTAAACTTGCCAATATGCCATTTACCACACGGAGTGGCAAGGAACGGCTGAGGCCCTGGCCTATGTTCATGGCTAGTGGTTCAGCTTCAGAGATTAATTGCTTCTTTTTTGGTGGGGGTCCAAACCAACCCGTCATTTCAGTCACAGTCGTGTGGCAGACCCTGTCACTGAAATGATGGGTTGGTTAAAGTGTGCATGTCCTGTTTATACAACATAAGGGTGGGTGGGAGGGCCCAAGGACAATTCCATCTTGCACCTCTTTTTTTCTTTCATTTTTCTTTGCGTCATGTGCTGTTTGGGGAGTATTTTTTTGAAGGGCCATCCTGCGTGACACTGCAGTGCCACTCCTAGATGGGCCAGGTGTTTGTGTCGGCCACTAGGGTCGCTTATCTTACTCACACAGCTACCTCATTGCGCCTCTTTTTTTCTTTGCGTCATGTGCTGTTTGGGGAGTGTTTTTTGGAAGGGCCATCCTGCGTGACACTGCAGTGCCACTCCTAGATGGGCCAGGTGTTTGTGTCGGCCACTAGGGTCGCTTATCTTACTCACACAGCTACCTCATTGCGCCTCTTTTTTTCTTTGCGTCATGTGCTGTTTGGGGAGTGTTTTTTGGAAGGGCCATTCTGCGTGACACTGCAGTGCCACTCCTAGATGGGCCAGGTGTTTGTGTCGGCCACTAGGGTCGCTTAGCTTACTCACACAGCTACCTCATTGCGCCTCTTTTTTTCTTTGCGTCATGTGCTGTTTGGGGAGTGTTTTTTGGAAGGGCCATCCTGCGTGACACTGCAGTGCCACTCCTAGATGGGCCAGGTGTTTGTGTCGGCCACTAGGGTCGCTTAGCTTAGTCATCCAGCGACCTCGGTGCAAATTTTAGGACTAAAAATAATATTGTGAGGTGTGAGGTGTTCAGAATAGACTGAAAATGAGTGGAAATTATGTTTTTTGAGGTTAATAATACTTTGGGATCAAAATGACCCCCAAATTCTATGATTTAAGCTGTTTTTTAGTGTTTTTTGAAAAAAACACCCGAATCCAAAACACACCCGAATCCGACAAAAAAAATTCGTTGAGGTTTTGCCAAAACGCGGTCGAACCCAAAACACGGCCGTGGAACCGAACCCAAAACCAAAACACAAAACCCGAAAAATTTCAAGTGCACATCTCTAGTAAATACTGGCTGCTTTATTTTTACACTGCAATTTAGATTGCAGATTGAACTCACCACACCCAAATCTATCTCTCGCTGCACATGTTATATCTGCCTCCCCTGCAGTGCACATGGTTTTGCCCAACTGCTAAAAAATTCCTGCTGCGATCAACTTGGAATTACCCCCAATGCCAAGCGGGATGATATGGAAAAAATAGAATATCAGTGATTTTTGTTTATAGAACTAGTAATGCTTCATGTAGACATAAGGGATACTGACACTAGCTTTAGGTTACAGCAACCAGTGATTAGCATTGCTGATTCAGACAGTTGAGCCAATTGTTTCACTTCTAAATAGAAAAGGGTTTGTGTTGAGTTTGTATGTCCTCCATGTGTTCATGTGGGTTTACCTAAATTGTTTGCCTCTGCCCCCCACCCCAAAAAAAATTAAAATACTTCTTAAAAAAGGAATCCAATGGAAAGATAAATTGGAAAAATACAATATATATATATATATATATATATATATACTGTATATATATATATATATATATATATATATATATATATATAATTCCAAATTAGGGGAGCACTCACCAGTCTTCAAGTAGAAAAAAGTTTATTCAAACCATCAGCAGCAAATAGTTTATGTCGACGTTTCGGTCATGGTTCTGACCTTTGTCAAGATACCAGTGCAATGAACTAGTGCTACCTATATACCCATGTAAATCCCTCCCTCCAATTAATCTCAGCAACTCCCCCACACCCCATATCACAAATAATTACATACATTAGACATTTCAACAGACATATATTAAAATCAAAAGGTCACTGTATTATATCGTATCACCATATCAATGATATCTCTCTCACCCCCTCTTGCAGCCAACATCCCATTTTTACACAATAGAATCAATAAACACGGTGTGCGTTCCACCGCCGGCCGCACTTCCGGTCCGTGGAACGCATTCGTGAAAGCGCATTAGCATACAGGACATCATCATAGTGTGTCCTCAAGTGGCAGGTCACATGATCGGCGCTTCAAGGCGCTACCTAGCAACAAGCTTAGTGAGATCCGATGCGCTCCACCATAGGCCGGACATCCGGACAGTGGAACGCAAAAGGTCACATGATCGGAGCTTCAAGACGCTACCCGGCAACAAGTTTAATGAGATCCGATGCGCTCCACCATAGGCCGGTCATCCGGACTGTGGAACGCATAAGTTCACCACATACTCAGTTCTTCAAGGCACTATTTACTAACAGGCCCAGTGTGATCAAATGCGTTCCACCGTAAATCGGACATCCGGGTCGTGGAACGCAAAAAGCCACTACCACAGAGAGAGGTGCGTCTTAAGGGCGCACCACATTCCTATTGAGTTTATAATGCACAGTTAGCAATATAGTATATGTAATCACCTAAATAGGACATATGTGTATATAAAAAAATATACACACATATATATCTAGTTAAGGCTGCAGAGGGAGTAAGTTTTTGTCAGAGGAGAATAAGATATACTGAGTATCATTATAAAGACCATCACATAACAATTCAAGATCTATTACTTGGTCCTAATTATACACATACGATGGATCCCGTCCCAATCATTAATATATGTTCCTCAGAGATCCATTATGTGTACAATAGGATCCTATATCTCATATTGGTTTTCGGTTTCAAGGCTTGTATAGAACAAAAGAAAAATTAAAAAACCGACGACAGGAACAAAAAAATATATATATAAAAAATAAAAAATAAAAATGAATAAAGAAATAACCATGGAGCCATCATGGGACCGTCATTAAAATACTGTAGTGTATTCCATCATTAAGGCCACGAGGTCGTATTGTGTCCAATCTATGAATCCACGCAGCTTCTCGTTTCAGTAGAAGTTTCGCTCGGTCTCCACCTCTTTTTGGCAGCTCCACTCTGTCAATCACCATACTCCTCAGAGATGCCAAAGGATGTCGTGCTTCACAAAAGTGTCTGGCCACAGGTTTATCTGAGGTGCCATTTGTTATAGCATTCCTGATGGACAGTCGGTGGTTGGCCATTCTTTCGTGGAATGGACGAATAGTCTTTCCCACATACACTAAGGAGCATGGAGACGTCAGGGTATACACCACATAGTCAGAGGTACATGTCAATCTATGGCGAATAGATATTTTCGCTCCTGTATGTGGGTGATGGAAAAATTGACCTGTGGTCATGCTTCTACATGTGGTGCAATTTATACACCTGAAACATCCTAATTTCTTAGGCATCAGCCACATATCCGAGGCTTGTGGCATTGATCTGTCCGGCTGCATCAGGATGTCTTTTAGATTATGAGCACGTCTGAAGCTTAGTAATGGTTTGTCAGGTAGTTTTTTCATAAGAGCTGGATCTGTTTTTACTACTGGCCATAGTTTTCTGACCACTTTTCGAATAGCCGGACCGGCCGTATTAAATGTAGTGGAGATAACAAACGGATTATCCTCCTTGCATTTTTTGTGTGAGGCTCCCCTAAGAATATTTTTGGCTTTATGTAGGCATCTGCTGATGGTCTGTTTGTCATATCCCCTTGTCTCAAATCTCACTTTCATCTCCTCCAATTGTTTGACAGCCACTTCTTCATTCAAATTATTTCTGAGAACTCTTAAAAATTGAGATATGGGTAGATTTTGCTTCAATGAACCAGGGTGATGACTGTCAAATGACAGTAAAGTGTTCCTGTCAGTCGGCTTTCTATACAATCTGAAACCATAGCCGTCATTGGTGGTGTAAATACTGACATCTAAGAAATCTACTGTTTCAGTACTCGAGTGCATAGTAAACCTAATTGTTGATTCAAGACCATTCAAATGCTCCACCATATTCATTAAGGCTTCCTGGGTATCCACCCATATAAGAAAAACATCATCTATGAATCTGCAATAGAAGGCGATACTATCCCCAAATGGCGGG
This sequence comes from Pseudophryne corroboree, assembly GCF_028390025.1. NCBI lineage: Eukaryota > Metazoa > Chordata > Amphibia > Anura > Myobatrachidae > Pseudophryne > Pseudophryne corroboree. The sequence continues at coordinate 117,252,143 of NC_086453.1, forward strand.
ATGATGTTCATAGTCTCATACGCATCCATGTATAGATTTGCATACGATGGGGCTATATTACTCCCCATCGCTGTACCAGCCGTTTGGAGATAGTATCGCCCCCCATACGTGAAATAATTACAGGTCAGGATCAGTTCCAGCAGATCCATCAAGAAGTCAACCGGAGGCGAGCCCTTATGTGATGCAGTCAACGCTCGTCTAGTCATGGCTAACCTTTCCGTATGGGGTATTACCGTGTACAGTGATACTACATCCATGGTGACCAGAATCCTCTGGCCAACATGGGATTGTAGATTTAGTAGTCTCAAAAAATCTTCCGTATCTCTTAAGTAGCTGTTGGTTTTCCTAACACAGACCTGCAATCAACATATTGTGCCACTTTAGAAAAAAGTGAGTTACGTGCAGATATAATTGGACGGCCAGGAGGCCTGTCCAAAGTTTTATGTATTTTTGGTATTAAATATATAATGGGAGTAATTGGAAAGTCTGTCTTCAGAAAACCAACAGTGTCTTCATCTATCCATCCTTGGGTAAATGCCATGTCTAAGACATTATCTAGATGTTTTTTAAAGGCCAAACCTGGATCTCCAGGTAATAACCTATATGTCCCAGTGTCTGCTAATTGCCTCTGTACTTCAGTGTCATAATCTGTAGTGTTTAATACAACAACTGCTCCCCACTTATCTGCAGGCCTCACAGTGATGTTTGGGTTGTTTTTTATTTCATATAGTACCCTTCTTTCTACCGCAGAAAGATTATACCTGATCTTTTTTTGCTTGGCTAGGGATTTCTTAATATCAGAATCAAGCATTCTGGTGAAGGTCCTTATGCTTGTATTATGCAATATAGGATCATAGGTACTTTTATTTTTGAATAATTTAACAGCTTCGGTATTAGATTTCACATTCTCAAATTTCTCAGCAAGTCTCAATTTCCTACCCATTTTAAACCTATCAATAGACCATTCAAAGTCACTAAATTTGGAGGTAGGGATAAAACTCAAACCCCTAGACAATACACTCATTTCTGCTGATAAAAGCTTATGAGCAGATAAATTTATCACCGATTCTTCTGGGTTTTGGTTGTTTTTTTCTTTTCTTTTGTATTTGCCCCGCCGGAGGTGGGGCCTTCTGCGTTTAAATTCTGCTCACCAAATCACGAGCGCGTATTAGCTCTTGGTAACGGGGGTTTTAAGTGTGTCTGGGAGTCCAAAGAATCCCTCTCTGAGGAAGAGTAGCTGTCAAACTGTGAACGATCTTGTCTAAATCGGTTACCTCTGTATCTAAAAGTAGAGTTATCATTACCTACCAACCATCTATATACCCTATGATCTTTGTAATCACGGTCCACTTTTTCAAGTTTAGCCCTCTTAAAGGTAATCAGATCCTTACGATGTTTATCAATTTGTTGCTTAAGTTTAGTTAGCCACTGCTGTGTATTATCTTTCTGTAGGGTTTCTGTCGCTACTGGTCTGAAATCTGCAATTTCAGTCCTCAGTTTTTTTTAAATCACTTCCAACCTCCTCAATGACTAATAAGAGTAAATCAAATGAGCACTTATTTAAGATAGAGCACCATTTGCTACAGAAGGCAGGATTTCCTCTCCCAATTGTATATATATATATATGTATATAGTGCATCCGGAAAGTATTCACAGCGCTTCACTTTTCCCACATTTTGTTATGTTGCAACCTTATTCCAGTATGGAATAAATTCATTTTTACCCTCACAATTCTACACACAATACTCCATAATGACAACTTGAAAAAAATGTTTTTGTGATTTTTGCAAATTTATCAAGAATAAAAAACTATGAAATAACATGTACATAAGTATTCACAGCCTTTGCTATGAAGCTCAAATTGAGCTCAGGTGCATCCTGTTTCCACTGATCATCCTTGAGATGTTCCTACAGCTTAATTGGTGTCCTCCTGTGGTAAATTTAGTTGATTGGACATTATTTGGAAAGGCACCCACCTGTCTATATAAGGTCCCACACTTGCACAAACCAAGCATGAAGGCAAAGGAATTGTCTGTAGACCTCCGAGACAGGATTGTCTCGAGGCACAATCTGGGGAAGGCTACAGAAAAATATCTGCTGCTTTGAAGCTCCCAATGAGCACAGTGGCCTCCATCATCCGTAAATGGAAGAAGTTTGTAACCACCAGGACTCTTCCTAGAGCTGGCCGGCCGTCTAAACTGAGTGATCGCGGAAAAAGGGCCCTAGTCAGGGAGGTGACCAAGAACCCGATGGTCACTCTGTCAGAGCTACAGCATTCCTCTGTGGATAGAGGAGAACCATCCAGAAGGAGAACCATCTCTGCAGCAATCCGCCAATCAGGCCTGTATGGTAGATTGGCCAGACGGAAGCCACTCCTTAGTAAACAGCACATGGCAGCCTGCCTGGAGTTTGACAAAATGCACCTGAAAGTCCTTCTCTGGTCTCATGAGACTAAGATTGAACTCTTTGGCGTGATTGTCATTCATCATGTTTGGAGGAAACCAGGCACCGCTCATCACCAGGCCAATACCATCCATACAGTGAAGCATGGTGGTGCCAGTATCATGCTGTGGAGGATGTATTTCAGCAGCAGGAACTGGGAGATTAGTCACGATAGAGGGAAGATGAATGCAGCAATGTACAGAGACATGCTGGATGAAAACCTGCTCCAGAGCACTCTTGACTTCAGACTGAGGCGATGGTACATCTTTCAGCAGGACAACGACCCTAAGCACACAGCACAGATATCAAAGGAGTGGCTTCAGAACAAATTTGTTAATGTCCTTGAGTGGCCCAGTCAGATCCCAGACTTGAATCCGATTGGAGAGATCTGAAAATGGCTGTGCACCGACGCTTCCCATACAACCTGATGGAGCTTGAGAGGTGCTGCAAAGAGGAATGTGCAAAACTGCCCAAAGATAGGTGTGCCGAGCTTGTGGCATCATATTCAAAAAGACTTGAGGCTGTAATAGCTGCCAAAGGTCCATCAACAAAGTATGTAGGAACATCTCAAGGATGATCAGTGGAAACAGGATGCAGGATGCAGTTTTGAGCTTCTTGGCAAAGGCTGTGAATACTTATGTACATGTGATTTCTTAGTTTTTTATTTTTAATAAATTTGCAAAAATCTCCCAAAAAACTTTTTTCACGTTGTCATTATGGGGTATTGGGCTTAAATCAGAACTGCTCGCTAGGGTGTGTTTTTTGCATCCCTGCGATCAGGTAGTCGCCGCCTACAGGGGTGGGAGAAATCGCTGTGCAGGGGTGCGATCAAATGTGCAGGGGAGCTGCACAAACATAAGTTTGTGCAGTCTCTGCACAGCCCAGGATTTACTCATCCAGTGCGATGATCGGGGCCGGAGCTGACGTCAGAATCCCTCCCTCCAAACGCCTGGTCCCTCCTGTGTTTCTCTGGGCACTCCTTAAAAACGGTCAGTTGCCACCCACAAACGGCCTCTACCTGTCAGTCACCTTGCAATCACCCGTGCAATCGCTTTTCTCGCACATCCTGTCACTGCCCGGCAATCCCCGTCGCTGCGGACCGACGCGCCTGCGCATTGCAGTCCATACGCATGCACAGTTCAGACCTGATCGCAGGCTGTACGAAAATGCAGCCTAGCGATCAGGTCTGAATTAGACCAATTGTGTGTAGAATTTTGAGGGGAAAAATAAATTTATTCCAGTTTGGAATAAGGCAGTAATATAACAAAATGTGGAAAAAGTGATGCACTGTGAATACTTTCTGGATGCACTGTGTATATATATATATATATATATATATATATGCTGTTGTAACGGCTTTGCTTTATTGAAGAAAAACCAAGGAGTGCCGCCCGTTCACTATGTCTACATAATGTCCCTCTGGATCGTGGGAGGGCACCCAGGTATCCCCAATGTTTATGTGGAGTGCCGGTCAAATATCATTTTACATATATATATATATATATATATTCGCATAAATCACCATGGCAGGCACTAGTATTGGTAGTTACCTTTTTTTTCTCTTCTTCAGGCTGTTATTATTGATTTATGATTTTGGATGATCACACTAACCACAGCCTCATGGCACATGATAGATGTAAGTACAGAGGCTTTGGAATACCTCTTTGAGCTTTACTGTATCCGCAATGAGGGCAGTACGGATGGTGTAATGGATAGCATTACTGCCTCACAGCACTGAGGTCATGGGTTCGATTCCCACCATGGCCCTAACTGTGTGGAGCTTGTATATTCTCCCTGTACTTGCATTAGTTTCCTCGGGTACTCCACATTCCTCCCACAATCCAAAAATATACTGGTAGGTTAATTGGATCCCAAGAAAATTAACCCTAGCGTCAATATGTGTGCATGTACATGTGGTAGGGTATATAGAGTGTAAGCTCCACTGGGGCATTGACTGATGTGAATGGCCAAGTATTCTATGTAAAGTGCTGCGTAATGTGTGCGCTATATAAAAAAACTGGTAATAAATCAATAAAATTAGACCTCCTCCTATTTACATGCAGAGAATGTAAGCCTGCACAGGATGACTGTATCTGGCAGCCATTTTGTTACACTCCAAAGGTTTGCAGAACAGCAGAAGGGTTAAACAGCAGCATGTGGCTACAGTATGTACTGATCACAGGGGCCTGGGCCAGCTGTACGTGGGGTTAGTGCTCCTCCTTAGCATGCACCCTCACTGCATGATGGCGCGCATGGTAGTTTTCATTGATTAAGAACAGTCACACAATAAAGTATATTTTTCAGGTCACTTTTAGTTCTAGTATTGCATTAATGAGTGAACCTTTTCTGACTCGGTAGTATTACAAAAGCTACTGTATGTACAGTGGTATTTTAGTATCCTGCACCAGACTTGAAATATAATGGATACTCTGTATTCGTAAAAAAACAGCCACTGAAAATGAAACCTCTATAATCGGTTTATAGTTTATGGTGCTGAGGTGCTCCCAACAATCAAAACCTTAACATGTTAATAAGAAAGAAGAAAGAAAGAAAGAAAGAAAGAAAGAAAGAAAGAAAGAAAGAAAGGAAAGAAAGAAAGAAAGAAGAAGAAAGAAGAAGAAAGAAAGAAGAAAGAAAGAAAGAAAGAAAGAAAGAAAGAAAGAAAGAAAGAAAGAAAGAAAGAAAGAAAGAAAGAAAGAAAGAAAGAAAGAAAGAAAGAAAGAAAGAAAGAAAGAAAGAAAGAAAGAAGAAGAAAGAAAGAAAGAAAGAAAGAAAGAAAGAAAGAAAGAAAGAAAGAAAGAAAGAAAGAAAGAAAGAAAGAAAGAAAGAAAGAAAGAAAGAAAGAAAGAAAGAAAGAAAGAAAGAAAGAAAGAAAGAAAGAAAGAAGAGAAAGAAAGAGAAAGAAAGAAAGAAAGAAAGAAAGGAAAGAAAGAAGAAAGAAAGAAGAAAGAAAGAAAGAAAGAAAGAAAGAAAGAAAGAAAGAAAGAAAGAAGAAGAAAAGAAAGAAAGAAAGAAAGAAAGAAAGAAAGAGAAAGAAAGAAAGAAAGAAAGAAAGAAAGAAAGAAAGAAAGAATTATTGCTTTTTTGGAGCACTCTTTTATATTTGTATATGTGATGAGTAAATTGATATGATTGTTGATTTTAAAACGTAACTTTTAATATTCTTACTTAAGATAATAGGGGTAAGTAATTGTGATTTGTGTGACTTTGTAAATAATTAAATGTATGTCACGGTCACCCCCTCCTTATTCTAATTATTAGATAAAGGACAATATTTGTCTCCGTGGCAGATATTAATGTATTACAAAAGCTACCAAATCACTGAGTTTGCTATTGTTCCTCTAATGCAGGGGTGGGGAACCTCAGGCCCGAGGGCCGTATAAGGCCCTCAAAGCCACTTGATCTGGCTTGACCAGGCTCACCTAAACGAGAGGAGATGCCGAGCGCCCGCTGAGATTTTACCACCAGTGGACGCCCGGCTCCTCAGCAGCAGCCGGAGGCAGGAGCTCACTCCTGAGCTCCAGCTTCTGGCTCAGGCAGTGTACATGTGCGGCACTATGGGAGAGACGTCATGACATCTCCCATAGTTTCCAGGAGAAGGAGAGCAGCGATCCGGAAGCAGGAGCAGGGCTGGTGAGCATTGTGGGTTTTTCTTTCTTTCTTTTAGTGTGTGTGTGTGTGTGTGTGTGTGTGTGTGTGTGTGTGTGTGTGTGTGTGTGTGTGTGTGTGTGTGTGTGTAAGCGGCACTACTAGGGGGCATAATTAATGGGGCATAACTACAGGGGGCATATTTAATGGGGCATATTTAATGGGGCATAACAACTGACGGGGCATATTTAATGGGGCATAACAACTGATGGGGCATATCTAATGGGCCAAAACAACTGATAGTGGGCAAATCTGATCGGTCATAACTACTGACTGGGGGCAGGCTAATTTTTAAGTTGATAATTTTTGTATGGCCCCCGAAGGACTTTATAAATATTCAAATGGCCCTTGGTAGAAAAAAGGTTCCCCACCCCTGCTCTAATGACTACTATTTTGTTGCACTCCTTTTACTTATTTATACATTTTTCATCTGCACTGCACTGAAGTGTAAGTATGCAAATGAGAGGGAATCTATATGGGGCATAGGGGGTCATTCCGAGTTGATCGTAGCTGTGCTAAATTTAGCACAGCTACGATCATGTTCCCAGACATGCAGGGGGACGCCCAGCACAGGGTTAATCCGCCTGCATGTCTGTTCGCCCCCCGGTGCAAGTACAAAAGCATCGCACAGCGGCGATGCTTTTGTACTTGTGGAGTAACTCCCGGCCAGCGCAGCTCCTGCGGCTGACCGGGAGTTGATCGTAACTGCCCCTTGTCGCAGCGGCTGCATGTGACATCACGCAGCTGCTGCGGCCCGCCCCCCGCACGGTCCGGCCACGACTGCGTTGGCCGGACCGCACCCCCATAACGGCGGCCAAACGCTGCCGTGCCACCCCCTCTTGCCCAGCGACTGCCTCTGCCTGTCAATCAGGCAGAGGTGATCTCTAGGGAATGACGGCCTTCGGCCGTCGGGTATGCGCAGGCGCACTGCGGTGCCGGCGCATGCGCAGTTCCGACCCGAACGCTGCGATAAACTGCAGCAAGCGATCAGGTCGGAATGTCCCCCAAAGTGTAATGGGTGTGGTTCATCAAATCGACAGTATCTAGGTCGACAATGTTTAGGTTGACCACTATAGGTCGACAGTCACTAGGTCGACATGGATGGAAGGTCGACAGGGTTTCTAGGTCGACAAGTGCTAGGTCGACAGGTCTAAAGGTCAACATGACTTGACATGACTGTCGACTTAGCACATGTTGACCTAGTGACTGTCGACCTATAGTGGTCGACCTAAACATTGTCGACCTAGACAGTGTCGACCTTCAGACCGGATCCCAGTGTAATAGCCTGCAAGATGCCGGCTGTTTGGGAATTCTTGCAAATCTGTCCGTTTTTTTAAAGCGACAATCATTTTGTAGTCAAAACCAGGTCGGTTTTGTCTTGTAAATAAACGCCACTTTTAAAATACAGGCAGACTTGCAGGAATTCCTGTACAGCCTGCATCTTGCACGCTATTATAATTTGCCCGTGGTTTGACAATCAGTCTATGTCGACAAAGTAGTGTATATGTGGACAGGAGAATGCTAATGTTGGCATAATTGGAATGTTAGTAAAAGCACGTGTCAGCAGTAGAACTGTAAATATGATCGTAAAGCAGCATGTTTAAAGTTATACTGCCGACATGGTTACAATGTATAAACTGCCATTAAAACCATGCCGACATTCTGACTTCAGCATTTTCCTATCCACATATTGATTGTTGGCAAGCCCACTACTTCTCGATAAGAGACATAGAGGTCTCTTTACTAAGCCTTGAATGGAGATAAAGTGCACAGAGATAAAGTACCAGCCAATCAGCTCCTAACTGTCATGTCACAAGTTGTGTATGAAAAATTACAGGCGTTGATTGGCTGGTACTTTATCTCCATCCAAGGCTTAGTAAATAGACCCCATAATATTCTGCATTTTAGATTTGTTGAAAATGACAAAAAATGAAGGTTAAAAATAGAAACCTAAAAATGTATAAAGAAGTTGCCCATAGCAACTAATGAGCATCTATCATTTAATAGATGGTGCCAGACAAATTATAGCTAGAAGCCGGTTAGTTGCTGTGGGCAACTTTTCCACTTTTTTTCTTTGACAAGTATCCCCTACGTGTAGTAAACTATGTCATGTTTTATCATGGAAGGCCAGATCTATCGACCATACAAGGTCTGCAGTCAGTTGCTGTATGCTCAAATAATAAACTTTTGAAGGGACTGACGAATCATATATCACAAAATATTTGCATCTTAAATATGTCTCATGCATGCAGTTGGGTCTACGAGCAGGCACCTGACACAGTAAAAATGCCATTTTAAACAAGCACTGACAAGATCCACACATGGCGAGGCCTTCACTAGGGGAACGAGCCCTGTTTACCATTCTACAAGATGTAACCAGAGCTGGTCTGGGACCAGAATAGCTATAACTTTAGCCAGCACAGAACGTACACTTACGTGATTCCCTAGCTTTAGCCAGCCTATATCTAAATCCGAAATCATTTATATACGGATATTGTGTTGATTTTTTTTCTTCAAAAATACGATGCTGGGATTTCCAACCAGAGCATTTATCCCTTATTTGTTTTCTCTGTCCATCCTGAGCAGCATGTGGTTTGGACCCTGCAGGAGAGCAGTGACTAGTATTACTGCAGCATAAGCAATTCTATTATGGTGAAGTCTGCACCATTAAAAGGGTATTTAATGTGCAGGGATTATAAAGATTACATTTCCCTCACATCTAAATTGATCATACTAGGAGTTTAGAATAAGCAGGTTTGTAAAATATGCACTTTAAAAATATATTTTAAGATTATTGTATTATAGCGTTCCAATTTAACTCTTTGGCATAGAGTCATCAGGCTAAGGTAGTGAAATAGTTATATGTTTGCAAACAGTACATTTTTTTTTACATTATGACGTTTGTGCTGTGTTATAGTGATCATGTATATGGCCAGCGGTGCCAAGAAGAGGAAGGGGAGCAGGTACTAAGTACCTGGGCCCAGGATTGTCTAAGGTGCCCGGCAGGGACCCAGGCAAGCTGTGCAGGGGATATATGCATCTCCTGCAACGCACGCATGCTGCAGAGTGGCACACATAGTCTTTTTCATTTATCTTATTTTTGAGCTGGCATTGCCCCACCCCCCAGGATTTGTCCATACTGCTCCTATCACCTGTGCCAACCATTGTTCTCTACAGCCCTGCACATGGCTATCCGCCCGTTAGGCCTGAATGCTGAGTCGAGTTCTCTGTCTGTTACAGTAGTCAGACAATGTCCACATACATAACAAGATGGAATATCGTAGCCATTTCTACCATTCATCATGATGAACAACTGACGCTGCCATCTAAATGCAGTACTTTGCAGACACTTAACTCTAAAATGACCTTATAGGCCTACAAAACTGTAGTGTGTATGTCTCATTTTAGTCTCATCCAAGCTTTTCTGGCACATTGCTTCTAGAATAAGGGTTTTCTTTTTAAGATCCCTACAAAATGAAGATTTTTTGTTGTTGCTGTACGTTGCACAATAGAAAATCATCTTTAAAGCAGCAATGCTCATCTCCCAGGTGACACTGCCTGGCCGTGGTAAGAGTAGTCTTACCATTTGCCAGGCCAGTTAGTTGGCATGGGGCACATACAGGTAAGCTTACTTAAGAGCTCCCACATACAGTCCACACTGGAACCTGGACTCGCAGCTTTCACAGCTTGATGATTGGCTGCTTTATGCTTTGTATGTGGAAGCATCACAACATTACAAAGTGAAGGCTACCACTAAATCTGGTGCAAAACTACATGTGCCTTTACAATTGTCATTTTGCATAAGTTGGTCCATTGGGGGTCATTCCGACCTGTTCGCTCGCTGCGTTTAAATGCAGCAGAGTGAACGAGTCCCTGCTGCGCATGCGCAGGCGCTGTAGTGCGCCTGCGGGAAGGCCGTAGCAGGATAGCGATCGCCTCTGCCTGATTGACAGGCAGAAGCGATCGATGGGCGGGAGGGGGCGAAACGGCGGCGTTTGGCTGCCGTTTCTTAGGCGCGGTCCAAAAGGGGGCGGGCCGCAGCGGCTGCGTGATGTAATACGCAGCCGCTGCGGGCCAGGGAGCGAGGAGTAGCTCCCGGCCAGCACGCTAAAGCTGCGCTGGCCAGGAGTTACTAGTGAAGTGCAAAGGCATCGCCGATGTGCGATGCCTTTGCACTTCTGCAAGAGGGGCCGGACTGACATGCGGGGCGACTAGCCCCGTGCTGGGCGTCCCCCCGCATGTCAGGAAAGATGATCGTAGCTGTGCAAAATTCTGCACAGCTACGATCAACTCAGAATGAGGGCCATTGGCCCTCATTCCGACTTGTTCACTCGCTAGCTGCTTTTAGCAGCCGCGCAAATGCTAAGCCGCCGCCCTCTGGGAGTGTATCTTAGCTTAGCAGAAGTGCGAACGAAAGGATAGCAGAACTGCTACAAAAAAAGATTGTGCAGTTTCTGAGCAGCTCCAGACCTACTCTTAGCTTGCGATCACTTCAGACTGTTTAGTTCCTGTTTTGACGTCACGAACATGCCCTGCGTTCGTCCAGCCATACCTGCGTTTCTCCAGGCACGCCCGTGTTTGTATCTGACACGCCTGCATTTTTACACACACTCCCCGAAAACGGTCAGTTACCATCCAGAAACACCCACTTCCTGTCAATCACTCGGCGGCCAGCAGTGCGATTGAAAAGAGTCGCTAGACCTTGTGTGAAACTGCATCGGCTGTTGTGAAAGTACGCCGCGAGTGCGCACTGTGCCGCATACGCATGCGCAGAAGCTGCACTGCGAAAACAGCTAGCGATCAACTCGGAATGACCCCCATTGTACGCTGTTAATGATGATTTACTGATTATTGTTGGATTACAATGCTGGTGCTTCCACACAGCTATCCCTGCTACTGTCCACCATGAAAATAGATTTATTTATTCCCTCTTGGGAACTGAGCCAAAATGAAGAGTTTTGCCACTACTTATTGTACTAATAACATTTAGTATTTATAGTAGATATTTTCTTTGTAAATTCTCTTTGTACCTGTAGAATGTCCACCAATTGTTCCACCAATGCATGCTGGAGATCAAGAGTGAAAAAAGTCCCCTTTGGACCTTCGCTGTGCCTCTATTTGTTCAAGTGCATCTAGACTTCTGATCAGGATCTTGAGGTTTGCAGAGATCCAGGGGGTACCATGTCATTGTTTCAGGCCACAGGATTTAAAACAAGAATAATATTAAACACAAAACACTCCTGGATTTGCATTAAATATAATTGGCGGTTTAAATCACACCTCCAGATCCGCTGACAAGTGGAGACTTCAAAAAGATACATCTTAGTAATATACCCCAAGAAGTTTGCATAGGCTTGAAATAAATAGCTTACACATGAAGTTTAAAGCTGACCATACACCTACAGATTTATTGTCAGATCTGGCTGGTTGGAATGAAAATCTGCTAATGGATGAGAGCAAATGATAATTGACCATTTGCTCCCAAACACTGGAAAACAGACAAAAATGGTCAATCAGAAAAATTGGTTAAATCCACGTCTGTTTTTGTCAGTTTTACGGCATTTTGGAGCAAATGGCCATTACCAGGTTTTCATTCCAACCGTCCAGAATCTGACAAAAATCTTTAGATGTATGGGCAGCAGACCCTGGATGACCTCCTACGTTTATGATTAAACTAAGCTATAAATGAGACTAAACTGAGAAGTACAGTATTTTATGAGAAAGAGTGAGAGGTTTAATGAAAGAGGTGGTATTAAACGCATTAGTAATGCTACAGAATGTTGGACCCCCACTTTTGCAGTGCCCTTGTGTAAGTAGTGGTTGAAGTTTGATGTAACACCTTAAACGTTTGCACAGCCTGCCTCTGTAGGTCCGCATGCCTCTCTGCACAACGATGTGCACTTTTAGGGGGAAGGTTTATCATACCTTCTAAAAAAGGATAAGTAGATGTTCCTATAGCAGCCACTGGAATTCTAGCTCTCATTTATCTGGAATGTCTTCACTTATCTTTTTTTAGCATTTTCATGTGTGCTGTAGCCAGTAGCAGTGGAACAAATCGTAGGCATTCTGCCATATCCATCAAGTGTGCTTTGTATGCACTGTATATACTGTATGCATTAGGCATTCCTAACCTCAGTCCTCAAAGCACACTTACAGTCTAGGTTTTAGTGATATCCGAGCATCAGCACAGATGGTTAAATAAAAATAACTGAGGTATTAATTATGTCACCTGTGCTCAAGGATGGATAAAAAACTTGGACTATTAGTGTGCCTTGAGAACAGAGGTTGGGAATGCCTAGCATATGACCTCCAACGACAGGTAAATATATTCTGAATACATACTGTATTGAAATTTGTCAGAGCAAGTGGCTAATATTTATAGACCATAAATCCCACAAACATCTGCATATTAAAGACAAATCACTTCTTGCAAATCATTTCTTATTGGAAGTCTGTCTCCCACTTTATTTTTATTTTTTTACAGTGGTTTTAAGTTATACAGAAAATATATATTTTTATGGAAAATGCTCAAAACACAAACTCGTAGCAGCTTTATCCCTTGTATCAAACCACATGGAGAGAGGACAATAGTAGATCCTGTTGAAGACTATGATGTCTCTTATAGCATGTATGTACAGTAATGCTGCAGAATGTTGGACCCCCACTTTTGCAGTGCTCAGTGTGCAGTTCTCAAGTGAGATAAGGAGTTCATCCCCTGTTGTCAGGGCATATTATACTCCACTCAGTACAAAACAGCAAGTAATGGTCTATGCCTCCAGAATCTTGGTGACTTTCACTCTGAAGTTTAAGAAATGTAACATTCAAAGAGAAAAGTTTTCCGGTGAACTGAGCTGATTTCACAGTCATTAATGAAAGACCTAAGAGAGATCAATGAATGTTGATAATAAGTTATTTTGCGCTACAGCAGTGTAAGCCAACCACGGGCGTGTACACTGCCAGCAGCTGTAAGCATTGGCACACATGGACCAAGGAGCCCTTCCTCTAGAGGTGAGGATTCTGATAGACTTAAAGCTGCACCTAGGTAAAGGCAGTGGTGAAGGGGCTCCCCAACCAGAGCTCTAGGAAGAGCCATTTTCTTGGGGTTCCACCATTCTTATAGCACCAGACAAAAGCAGTGTGAGGTACCCTGTAGGATCAATCACTAGGCGCGATCAAGGGACTGTGTGATCGGTCCTTAAATTCACAATCCCTCTATGCTACCATTTAATGCATTTATTTGTTTGTAATACAGAAACGGCAGAGCCCCAGGAAAAACGTCTGCATGTAGTAGCCCCAAGGTCTCCGACTGAGGGCGGAGCCCGTGTGCTTCCAACTTTTACAAAGTGATAATGCAGCTTTAAACTATGCTTAGTGTAAGACAAATCTGGCAAAACAAAGCAAAGTGCAAATTAGCACTGTGTACATGTAAAAGCACAAACATCACGGGATGAGTAACTCTGACAGCCAAGTGTAGAATTCTTTAACGTTGATATCATGGAAAGTGTATAAGCCATTGAGACCTGGATGTTCGAAACAAGTATTTGTAAAGCCCATTGGCTTATAACATATATTGCAAGCAGCATCCTTGGTCATTTTTCCAAAATGGATATACAAAGTAACTGTGATTTGAAATTTGCAATGAATGGCATATTACTATAGTTCAATGCAAACACTCACCAGAATAAAAATAACCTTTAATAGCACAATAGAATATAACACCAAAAAAATAAAATAATAATAATTAATAATAATAATATTGTTTCTATACAATAACCCTCACCCTACCCAAAATAAAATACATTTAGTTCTGGATGCTATAAAGCTTATTTACAAAAAGGGGAAAATGAAACATCCAGTCCGAAATAGGATACAAATAGCATGTCCTTCTGTTGAAGCCCCTTCCTTTGCAATTGGTGCAACTCCTACAGTCTGAATACTAACAATCTGGATCAGGTGCATAAAATTACAATGACGTAAACAAACAACTGTCCTCATTTTGCAAAGGACTTTACTGCTGGGGACCGGCCACGTTTCATCGTTCTCTAGCTCACATGCTAGGAAATTAGGCAGTAACGATCTCCACTTGTTTTCTTATGAACTGCTTCCTTTCTTCATGCAGGATTCCCAAGGTTTTTTGGGCAAAGTTGGAAACACCAGGAACAAACAACATATTCCTCCAAATATCAAGATGGCCCCCGCCGCTACCGCACATGCTACTGACCATGAGTACTCATATTCTAGCTGTACGTTCTGATTGCTTGCCATAAGCCATCTGACAGCCTGACGGAAGATCATCATGGTGATCAGGAAAAATATACCTGAGGAAAAGAAAAAATGTCATGACAAGAAGAATGAGATGAATATTCATTTTCTTCACATATCTACCACAGTTTGCAGAGCAGAAATTGTGAATTGAGATTTGCATAATCCCAGCCCTTCAAATATGGTAGTATATTCGCAATAAGAAAAACAAGCCCCTCCCACCAACATAATTAACAATTTAAAACAGTTTTTCAATATTCACACAACACAGGGACCAAGAGAAAACATTTTAAAAATGTATTTTTTTTTCTAATCAAGGATTCCTGGGGTGGGGTAACATTGGGCGTGAATAGCTTAGCAATCAGGAATGATTGTCAGCCATGGTCTAAAGTTCATAGTTGACACACTGTAAGCTTCTATGGTTTGTGACAGGTCAAAACAAACCAAAAATAACAACTTTATCCTAGAGTTCTCCCTATGCAAAGGGGTCTATTCATGTAGTAGTGAAAAGTCCTGTTTCACAAAGCACTTTGATAAACAGGGTTTTTCACTGCTTAATCATATTCAGGAAGGGATATATTGCGGAGAAGTCAAAGATATCTCCAGTGGTGCCCCCGAGTAGTGTTAGAATTGCTTCCCCACATGACAGACAGCCCACCGCACTCAGTCCACTGCTTTGTCCCCATTCATTCTGTTATTCCATCTCTGCAGTACAGCAACTCTGCCATCCGGTGATGCTCCAATGGCTACACGGAATGTTATACCTCCTGTGCTGCCCATGTCGGGCCACTTCTACAAAATTTTACAGGACCACTTTTAGTTCCCAATCCGCCCCGGTTTCAGACACAACTGCAGCAAAGACACAAGGATGGTTGCAATTGCAGACAATCAGGCCTTATGGAGAGGAATCCCACCCACCTACGCAGACCCCACCCCCTCATAAGACCACACCCCCATTAGGGCTGCTTCCATAAATTTCCTGGGATGGTTTTCCGCCCCTGTCCATACACTAGTATGGGGAGAGCGATTCATGGAAGAAGAACCTCGCTGGGGGAGAGAGGAGCAGTGAGCTCAGAGCTCCATCTATGTCACTCCACTCCTTGAGTCTAGCGTCAGCCCTGTGACCTGGGCAGAACTTACTGGACCTGCAGTATTTCAGTCTCAGCGCAGCTTGCCGGGTTCACAGTAATGGCTGCCTATCGGAGGTTGCCGGTGGACATGTAAGTATTACTGAATGGCTACATGATTCTACATGTAAATATTACTGGGAGCCAGTTCATGTTCTACATGAATAGAGGTTAAAATTTGTCTTACTATCACTTTCCTTATATTACCTGGTTCATAATGCATTTTTTTTAGATAAGCCACTGTGATAAATTACTCATACTTGCCTACCTGACCCTCTCCATTATATAGGGGCGTGGCTTCATGGGGAAGGGGCGTGGCCACAAAATAATAGCAATTCATACTACGGTGCACAGTAGTCTCCATTATTCAAATTATGCTGCACAGTAGCGCCACTACACCAGGTAGAGCCCCTTTTATACATTACAGCAGACAGCGTCCCCCTTTTTACACATTACAGCAGACAGTCCCCCTTTTTACACATTGTGGCAGCCAGTCCCCCTTTTTACACATTGTGGCAGCCAGTCCACCTGTTTTACACATTGCGGCAGCCAGGCCCCCTTTTTACACATTGCAGCAGCCAGGCCCCCTTTTTACACATTGCAGCAGCCAGGACCCCTTTTCACACATTGCGGCAGCCAGGCCCCCTTTTTACACATTGCGGCAGCCAGGCCCCCTTTTTACACATTGCGGCAGCCAGTCCCCCTTTTTACACAATGCACCAGCCAGTCCCCCTTTTTACACATTGCGGCAGCCAGGCCCCCTTTTTACACATTGCAGCAGCCAGGACCCCTTTTACACATTATGGCAGACGGTGTCCCCGAGAGAGAGAGAGAGAGAGAGAGAGAGAGAGAGAGAAAGAGAGAAAGAGAGAAAGAGAGAAAGAGAGAGAGAGAAGAGAGAGAGAGAGAGAGAGAGAGAGAGAGAGAGAGAAAGAGAGAAAGAGAGAGAGAGAGAGAGAGAGAAAGAGAGAGAGAGAGAGAGAGAGAGAGAGAGATACTTACCTTCTCCCCGCTGACAGGCTCCTCGTGCTGGCATCTCCCTCTGTGCAGGCATCGGACAAGGAGGAGGAGGGAGGGGGACTGGAGCCGCAGCAGCGCTATGTCATTGGTAGTAAGCGCCGCTGCAGCATCCCCCTCTCCGCCCGTATAGGCTGCCCAGCGCTGCTGTGGATGCTGGGATGGAGGAACTGCATCCCAGCATCCACAGCAGCGCCGGGCAGCCTATACGGAAGGAGAGGGGGATGCTGCAGCGGCGCTTACTACCAATGAAATAGCGCTGCTGGGGCTCCAGTCCCCCTCCCTCCTCCTCCTTCTCACCTGCCCGGCGCTGCTCTCTCCTTTACAGCGTGGCTGCGGCGCACGGCGCAGACTTCAGAGGCGGCATGTAATGAGTCAATTTGACTCATTACATGCCGCTGGCCGTGCACCCTCAGGGCAACTGCGCTGTGTGCCAAGCCCACTTGGCACACACGTAGTTACGGCCCTGATTGCCATCACCTGTGGTGAGCTAGTTAATTGATAAGAAAGGTGTTTCCCCACAGGTGATGGCAATCATACATTACCAGGAAAGTCCAGGAACAGAGCATTTTCTCCCTCATGGAGAGGGTCAGGTAGGCAAGTATGAAATTACTGTACATTTTTTTATTATACAGGTTGAGTCTCCCATATCCAGAAATCCGAAATACACAATGTTTCGAAATACAGAATTTATTTTACACACAACTGAGATAATGAGATATTTGCTTTCTGTTGGTTCAATGCACACAAACTTTGCTTAATGCACATAATTATTACAAATATTGTATAAAATGACCTTCAGGCTGTGTGCATGAGGTATATACGAAACCTAAATGCATTCTGTGTTTAGACTTGGGGCCCATCCCCAAGATCTTGTTATGGTATGCAAATACAGGTTGAGTATCCCTTATCCAAAATGCTTGGGACCAGAGGTATTTTGGATATTGGATTTTTCCGTATTTTGGAATAATTGCATACCATAATGAGATATAATGGTGATGGGACCTAAATCTAAGCACTGAATGCATTTATGTTACATATACACCTTATACACACAGCCTGAAGGTCATTTTAGCCAATATTTTTTATAACTTTGTACATTAAACAAAGTGTGTGTACATTCACACAATTCATTTGTTTCATATACACCTTATACACACAGCCTGAAGGTCATTTAATACAATATTTTTTATAACTTTGTGTATTAAACAAAGTTTGTATAACATTGAGCCATCAAAAAACAAAGGTTTCACTATCTCACTCTCACTCAAAAAAGTCCTTATTTCGGAATATTCCGTATTTCGGAATATTTGGATATGGGATACTGAACCTGTATTCCAAAGTACAGAAAATACGATATCCAGAATATATCTGGTTCCAAGCATTCTGGATATGGGAGACTCAACCTGTAGTTGGTGAATACTGATGCCGTTTTTCAGTGGTATTTCTAAAATGATGACTAAATCAGCACATAAGTATTCAATATTAGTAACATAGGCCCTAATTCATCTTTGTAAGCAAAACATATTTAAGTAATATTAAAGTACTATTTTTTCTGTATTTTTTTCTAAGGGTGGATGGCCACACCTACCAAGATTAGGCCGCACCCCCTGAAAAGTAACTGGGACCATCCAGGCTCTGTATTGCCATGGTGTTGTATCTTCTCAAAAATATGGTTGAAAAATGGCATCAATATTCACTAGCTCTAATAACATATGGTGCCTTAGGAGCGTGCACCATATATTTTGTAATCATAAACATATTTTCAAAACACAAAATAACTTTAATCCAATTATTTTTAAATATTACTATCATATAATGAATTAATTATGTTTTTCCTCTGTCTTTTTGTATCCCAATTCCAAAGCACCGGTTTGGAAATTAGATTTTTTTTTTGTGTGTTACATAATATTTTTTTGGGTGGTCTTCATGTTGCCGGCTGTCGGGATCCCGGCGCACAGTATACCGGAATCCCGACAGCCGGCGTACCGACACTTTTTCTTCCTCGTGGGGATCCACGACCCCCCTGGAGGGAGAATAAATAGCATGTTGCACTACCGTACCCGCAGCGTGGCGAGCCCGCAAGGGGCTCACTTGCGCTCGCCACACTGTCGGTATGCTGGCGGTTGGCCTTCCGGCGCCTGTATGCTGGTCGCTGGCAGCCCGGCCGCCGGCATACCATACTACACCCTGTTTTTTTGCCTCCTTAGAAGACTGGATAAAACTGTAATCTATCAAGACCAACAACTATACAGTCTGCAACATGTAATCAGTGCCGCAACTGTATGATTTTCTGCCCTGTGCTAGCCATATCCTCAAACACGTGACATCGCAATATTACATAGAGGGGGCGGGGTCACTGATACCAGGAAGAGCAGCACTGCAGGAGCATCCTAAAGAGTCTACAAGAGGCTCTACAGCCTACAGGTGCTGGTGAATACTCAAAGTGTCCTTTGGATGCTCTGGGGGAACTCTACAGCAGCTTTACTGGCTGCAGTGACATCTGGTGAGATAAATTGCTGGGAAGGCAATCGCTAGTATCTGAGCCAGATTTACACACAATATATGAGCCAGAGGGTTCATCTGGGCATTATACACAAGTGCAGAAGTATATATAGTTGGAAATTTGGTGAGTTTTGATCAGAGATGTGCGAACAAGGTAGGCAGGGGAGACAGAGCCTCACCTGTCACAGGGGGTATTCAGACCCGACCAATAGCGGCCCATGGCGCAGTTTGCTGGTGGCGGCAAACTGTGCATGCGCAGCGGGAGCACAGTGGCTGTGTGGCCATACACATTGCGGTCATATCCCCGATGGATGCGACTGCAATGTGGTTGACAGGCGGGGCTGATGCGGGGGCAGAGGTTCAGTGTTGTGGGGGGGCACTGTGAAAATGGGATGGGCCAGGATCATTTTTTTGGGGGGGGGGCTTGCATGATGTCACACGCAGCTGCACTGCCAGGGATCAACCTTAGATCCGAAGCGCTTGCAATTAGATTGTGGACACATCGGGAGGCAGCATTACACATGCTGGGTGGCTTTACCCTGTGCTGGACGGCCCTCAGCATGTGCAGAGATAAATGCAGATCTGGCTGCATATAATCACCATAGTCCAGTATCCTCCAGAGTTTTGACTATTAGAATTATTATAATAATACAAAGAAGATATTTATAATATTTTCTTTGTATTTTTCTTTCCATTTTTATAGTTAAAACTCTGGAGTGTACTGGAGTATGACAGGGGCGGCACTTCCTCACCTGCCTCTCCTGCCTCACTCTGGGGTATACTGGAGTATTACAGGAGCAGCTCTGCCACACCTTCCTCACCTGCCTCACTCTGGAGTGTACTTGAGTATGACAGGAGCGGCTCTGCCACACCTTCCTCACCTGCCTCACTCTGGAGTATACTGGAGCATGACAGGAGCGGCTCTGCCACACCTTCCTCACCTGCCTCACTCTGAGGTATACAGGAGTATGACAGTAGCGGATCTGCCACACCTTCCACACCTGCCTCACTCTGGGGTATACTGGAGTATGACAGGAGTGGCTCTGCCACACCTTCCTCACTCTGGAGTTTACTGGAGTATGACAGTAGTGGCTCTGCCTCACCTGTCTCACCTGCCTCACTATGAAGTATACTGGAGTATGACAGGAGCGGCTCTGCCACACCTTCCTCACCTGCCTCACTCTGGAGTGTACTGGAGTATGACAGGAACAACTCTGCCACACCTTCCTCACTCTGGGGTATACTGGAGTATGACAGTAGCGGATCTGCCACACCTTCCTCACCTGCCTCACTCTGGGGTATACTGGAGTATGACAGGAGTGGCTCTGACACACCTTCCTCACTCTGGAGTTTACTGGAGTATGACAGTAGTGGCTCTGCCTCACCTGTCTCACCTTCCTCACTATGAAGTATACTGGAGTATGACAGGAGCGGCTCTGCCACACCTTCCTCACCTGCCTCACTCTGGAGTGTACTGGAGTATAACAGGAGTAGCTCTGCCTCACCTTCCTCACTCTGGAGTGTACTGGAGTATGACAGGAGCGGCTCTGCCACACCTTCCTCACCTGCCTCACTCTGGAGTGTACTGGAGTATGACAGGAGCGGCACTGCCTCACCTTCCTCACTCTGGAGTGTACTGGAGTATAACAGGAGTGGCTCTGCCACACCTTCCTCACCTGCCTCACTCTGGAGTGTACTGGAGTATGACAGGAGCTGCTCCGCCACACCTTCCTCACCTGCCTCACTCTGGAGTGTACTGGAGTATGACAGGAGTGGGCCTGCCTCACCTTGCTCACCTGCCTCACTATGAAGTATTCTGGAGTATGACAGGAGCGGCTCTGCCTCAGCTGCCCCACCTGAGTGCACATCATTGACTGGCTATAAGGTACTGTTCCAGGGCATAATAAAAAATGTTCATATACAGATGGGCCCATGTATATCTTGGCCTTTAATAAGATTAACTGAGACTGGGCAGTCGGATTTAATCCCCTGTTGTAATGACTTAATCCCCTGCTGTATTGTTCTCTGTATTCAGGGGCGGATTGGGCACAAAAAGTGGCCCTGGAAAAGTTTGTACTAGTGGCCCCACATGGGCAGCACCAGAGGTGTAAGGTCTAGCCATGGGCCATGGCAGCAGCTCCCTCCCCCCAAGACTTTCCAGATAGTGGGCATGTCCAGCATCAAGGGGGAAGTTAAAAGGAAATAAAATTAAATATTATGAGCACATTATATGATACACCTTCAGAATTTAGGAAACTATATCATTCTTTAGAAAGATATTTTCTTGCTTATTACACCAACCGTATCCCAATCACTATTCACTCAATCTTATATGTCAGCCAAGCAGGCAGACAGAGCATACACTAGATAATCTGCAATCACAGGCTAAGTGGCAAAGTAATTTTCATATATGCAAATTATTTGGCATCTTATTAATTATGTCTATAAATAGGACCACATGTCCTCAAACAAAACAGGCCCCGCGGGTGCGCCGGCCCACCGGGAATCTTCCCAGTAGACCCTATGGCCAATCCGCCTCTGTCTGTATTGTATTGCAGCTGAGAACAATAGATGAAGGGTTTATGTAAATAAACCATGTTGTGCCTAGGCACAGCAAACTAGCCAAGATAACCGTGGATCTATCTGTAATAAGGGTATATACACCATGGTGGAGCTTTATAGCTATTTAAAGACTACTTACTGATAAACAATGGGCTTATTTCAAACTGGGTTTCAGGCCATGTACTTGTTCCTATTGGGAGTAAATAATACTACTACATAAGAAAGTTTGCTTATATCCATTTTTATTTGTTTTATTAATTATATATATATATATATATATATATATATATATATATATATATAGACTATTTTCAGCAGATGACCTGTGAAAAGAGTGGAGAAGTGAGCCGGTGGAGAAGCTGCCAATGGCAATCAGTCATCTTATGTTATGTATAATTTTACAGAATTAACTTTTTAAATGTTACTTCAAAGCTGATTGGTTGCTATGAGCAACTTCTCCACTGGCTCACTTCTCCACTCTTTTTCACTGCTTCATGAATAAAGCCTTAATATAAATGTATACAATATTGTTTCCTTACCAGAGAGAATGAAAAAGAATGATGCAGGCTTCAGGAGAAACTCAACACCTTTGCTCAGAACCATAGTAATACAGATTGATCCCATTACCATTAGAGTGATACTCAGCAGAGACAGAACAGCTGCAGTAATATTTAGATCTGTGGAAGGAAAATATAAATGAATACCACAAGAAAATGAATAACTTTTTATATCGTTTACTAAGACTGCCTACAAGAAAGGCCTTGCGGCACCCCTGACTGGAGTCCTGTATTGGAGCAGCAGTTCTTAGATTAGTTCCAGCGCTCTGCACAAGAATCATGAACCCAAAATCTTCTAATATCTTTCATAACATCCACATTTCACTGTGACATGTTTGCCTGGTTTATAGGGAGATTGATTATATAAATTCTAAGCTCCTGCCAGTGGCAAACGCAGGATTTTCATGGGGGGGGTTTTCCAGAACTGGGTGGAGCCAAGCACGGGGGCGGGGACTGAGGTGACCCAGTACATGCTGGGTCCGTAAAACTAGTGTGTCTGTGTTCATATCTATATATGTACACATATATACCGTATATACACATATATATATATATATATATATATATATATATAAATATATATATATATATATATATATAATATACACATAGCATATTAAACATGCATATATATATCCATTTCAAGCTTCTCACACTCGCTTACAAAGCCCTCACCCACTCCTCTCCCATCTACATCTCTGACCTTATCTCCCTTTACACTCCCACCCGTCCTCTTCGCTCTGCTAATGCACGCCGATTCTCCAGCCTACTGATTACTTCCTCTCACTCCTACCTCCAAGATTTTTCACGTGCTGCTCCAATTCTCTGGAATTCCCTACCTCTCCCCCTCAGACTCTCCAACTCTCTACAAAACTTCAAACAGGCTCTCAAGACCCACTTCTTCACCAAAACCAGCCAAATCTCATCCTAACCCTCTGTTCTACGCTCTCTATGTACCCCATCTGTCTCACCCCTGTCTGTCTACCCCTCCCCTTTAGAATGTAAGCTCTCACGAGCAGGGCCCTCTTCCCTCATGTGCTTATCCTTTGTCTTACTTTAATAATCTTCAACTGCATCAACTCCAGCAGTATTCTGTCACCTGATACTTATTCCAGTGTCATCTGCTGATGTAACTATGTTTATTTACCCTGTACTTGTCCTATACTGTCATCAACTGTAAGTTGCTGTTTTCCTGTTTGATTATTTATGTACTCTGTAATTGGGCGCTGCGGTACCCTTGTGGCGCCATATAAATAAAGGATTTTATATATATATATATATATATATATATATATATATATACACATACAGTACAAGTATATATATATATCATGTGTGTGTGTTTATATGTATGTATATACATGTGTATATATGTATGCACAAATTGCACATGGATATATATGTACTATAATTAAAATAAAGTAAACTTTTATGAAGCACTTACAAGTGCCACCAGGAAGAGAGCAGGCTGCAGAGGACGCTAGACAGCCATTAACAATACTCATGCAGCATTAAAATAAAAAATAAAAATTTTTTTTTTTTTTTTTTTTTTGGTGGAGGGGGGTTTCTGGGTACTCGGAAACACCCCCCTGGGTGCGCCACTGCCTGCATAACCAAGGGCCAACTACCTGGAAGAATAGTTGGTCTTTTACACCCAAACCCAAGGACTCGATCAGATTAACCCATACTGTGCTTAGTTTTGGGCACTTGCACATTCTGTCACAGTCCTCTCATTCTATGAAACTCATTCTCCAACACAATTCAAGAGGTCCTCTCTGGAATCATAAAAAAAAAAAAGACTGATCATGTGATCATGTTCTCTACAACACGGAATGGGTAGCAGTTGATTTACCAACGGACACAAAACCGACAGTCATAATCCCGACACCCATTGACCAACAGTCAAAATACCGACACGGTCACAATACCGACATTCATTATACCGACACGTTAAAAACATAGTCAGAATACCGCCATTTGAAATACAGACATGTCAAAATGCTGATACTAATGAGTACTAGCGAGTACATATATATATATATTTATAAAATGGTGAGTTATAATCACAGAAATCCTATCATTGGACACACTAGATAACATGACCGTGCTTTATTTATTTATTATTTCCCAATGAACGCACACTTCAAAGTATGCCCGCATGCCTGAACTACTTTTGACTGTCCCAACCCCTCATCACAAAGCCACAGCAGTATCACTCCACAACTGTAAACAATAACATCACTCACAGAGACACTACTTACAAAAAGTCAGCACATCAGTGCCTCACTGACAGCAGCACATTAAAAACAGCACATCTTCACAGACAGCAGCACATCCCTGCCTCACTGACAGCAGCACATCCCTGCCTCACTGACAGCAGCACATTAAAAACAGCACATCTTCACAGACAGCAGCACATCCCTGCCTCACTGACAGCAGCACATCCCTGCCTCACTGACAGCAGCACATCCCTGCCTCACTGACAGCAGCACATCACTGCCTCACTCACAGCAGCACATCACCTCCTCACTGACAGCAGCACATCCCTGTCTCAATGATAGCAGCACATCGCAGCCTCATTGAGAGCAGCACATCGCAGCCTCACTGACATCAGCACATTGCAGTCTCACTGACAGCAGCACATCGCAGCCTCGCTGACAGCAGCACATTGCCACCTCACTAACAGCAGCACATCGCAGCCTCACTTAACAGCAGTACATCACTGAATCACTGACATCAGCACATCTTAGGCTCACTGACAGCAGCACATTGCAGCCTCACTGGCAGCAGCACACCCCTGCCTCACTCACAGCAGCACATCGCAGCCTCACTGCCAGCAGCACATCCCTGCCTCACTGACAGCAGCACATCGCAGCCTCACTGACAGCAGCACATCGCAGCCTCACTGACAGCAGCACATCACAGCCTCACTGACAGCAGCACATCCCTGCCTCACTGACAGCAGCACATCCCTGCCACACTGACAGCAGCACATCCCTGAATCACTGACAGCAGCACATCCCTGCCTCACTGACAGCAGCACATCCCTGCCTCACTGACAGCAGTACATCCCTGCCACACTGACAGCAGCACATCCCTGCCTCACTGACAGCAGCACATCCCTGCCTCACTGACAGCAGCACATCCCTGCCTTACTAACAGCAGCACATCCCTGCCCCACTTAACAGCAGTACATCACTGCCTCACTCACAGCAGCACATCGCAGCCTCACTGACAACAGCACATCAATGCCTCACTGATATCAGCACTTCCCTGCCTCACTGACAGAAGCACATCGCAGCCTCACTGACAGCAGCACATCCCTGCCTCACTAACAGCAGCACATCCCTGCCACACTGGCAGCAGCATATCCCTGCCTCACGATTAGCACAGTATATCTATTTTTACACACACACACACACACACACACACACACACACACACACACACACACACACACACACACACACACACTTTCATTTAGCTTTTAATCCCATGTACATAAGAAATCTGTAGGAATAAAGCTTATTTTAATACACATCTGATAAATGTAGATGCAGAATGTTACTTACCCTTGTGTGTGACGCGTTGGAATATGTAAGCATTTTCACCAGTAGTGAAAAACTTGAAATATGAACAATTAGAATCTGTAAGAGAAAAGATGAAAAACTAAGTAACTGATGTAGGTAACAGCTATATACAGTTTGTGAATAATTTAGTGTCTGTGGATTTATCTGCTCACAGTTTTATATAACATGCAGCATCCAGAATGCTACTACCCCATCATATGCATACTGTAGGTCACAATATTTCTCTTAAGTTAAAGCAGACATCTCTCACAAATACAATTAAACATTGGAGACATCTGAACAGACCACACACAGTATATGTTACATTCACAGCATGGTACAGTAGTAACATTTGTCCTATACATTTCCATTCTCAGATGTTGGCTCGAAGTCAGTCACCTCCTATACAGTTAGGCTGGAGATTGCTAACAGTGATACACTTCTACACCAGGTACACGGTATACCCTTCCACCAGGTACATGGTACACCCCTCCACCAGGTACATGGTATACCCCTCCACTAGGTACATGGTATACCCCTCCACCAGGTACATGGTATACCCCTCTACCAGACACATGGTACACCCCTCCCCCAGGTACATGGAACACCCCTTCACCAGGCACATGGTACACCCTTCCACCAGGTACATGGTACACCCCTCCACCAGGTACATGGTACACCCCTCCACCAGGCACATGGTATACCCCTCCACCAGGTACATTGTACACCCCTCCACCAAGTACATGGTACACACCTAGATCAGGCACATGATACATCCTTCCACATGGTACATGGTACACCCCCCCCCCCCCCACCAGGCACATGGTACACCCTTTTACCAGATACAATATGATCTACTGGAATTCCCACTTCATTTATGATTGCAATCACCTGTGATGAACTATAAGTAATTTGATTTTCAACAAAGGTGACTGCAATTGTAAATTAACTGAGAAGTCCAAGAGCAGAGAAATTTGTACCTGGAGGAAAGAGTCATATTGGAGGGGTGAGGTATATTTTGGCAACATTCATCATGCCTCCTTGCACATGGGCAGATGGATGTTGTGACAGCGCAGTTGCGCAGCTGAGGGTCACAGCAGGAAGTAAAGTGCTCACATGTGCTAGACGCATAAAAGAATACCGTAATTACGTTCCCTAACATGTAATTCTGTTTTATTAACTTGCCGATACACAACGTGTCCACAACACACAATGTAACCATTCTCATTTCTTCTGGGTTCAGAAAGGAAGATGGACTTAAATTAGTATTCAATACATCCATAAATATGCAGGAAATTTATGCAGCAATTATTGTTTCCATCATTATAAATAAATGTTTTCTCAAATAGCAATTAACGCCTTAAACTGATATTTAAACTGCATGTTAATTGCGTTGTTTTTTTTTTTGCTGTTATAATAAAGGCTACCCGATACCTAAAAAAACTTGATCTCCACAAGAAAGCAGAACACTGAACGAATGTACAATAAATTAATAGAACTGCCGCACCGTATGGAACAAAAAATTCCCCTTTTCATCCATTTCAATTGAGGAAGGTGCCATGGATCTGTTTATTGGCAGCTTATATGCAAGGAGCCGTCTCCATCTCTCACTTCAATCCAGCAGCCTATTGCTTAGCAATTATGACACTGCTTCTTGTTCTCAGCATACAATGACCACGAGTTCTACTGTATGACGTTAAAGAGCAATGAGCTTACTCATACCCAATACTTGGTTGTTGGCAGGAGGGGTAGATTAAAAAATGTGAAAGATGGGACTACAGCTCCAGGCCTTCATATATCAGCAAGGCGATGAGACTACAGCTCCAGGCCTTCATATAAAAGCAAGATGATGGGACTACAGCTCCAGGCCTTCATATATCAGCAAGGCGATGAGACTACAGCTCCAGGCCTTCATATAAAAGCAAGATGATGGGACTACAGCTCCAGGCCTTCATATAACAGCAAGGCGATGAGACTACAGCTCTATGCCTTCATATAACAGCAAGATGATGATGGGACTACAGCTCCAGGCCTCCACATGACAATATGATGTTGGGACTACAGCTCCAGGCCTCCACATGACAATATGATGTTGGGACTACAGCTCCAGGCCTCCACATGACAGCAAGATGATGGAACCAGAGCTCCAGGCCTCCACATGACAGTATGATGATAACCAGCCTCATGTAGGCTGGAATAAATCAACTGTAGACAGCAATGACGCGCGGTGGGGTGAGGCAGGTGAGGCAGAGCCTTTCCTGCTATACTAACGTTTGTGCCAGATATTTGACTGTATAAAGTATATGAAAAATACAAAGAATATGTTAAAAATATATTTTTTTGCATTATTCTACTATTTTTATAGTCAAATCTCTGGAGCAAAAAGTCTATGGCAGGTGAGGCAGTGCCTCATCTGCTTATCTTTTCCGCCCATCTCTGATCAAAACCCACCAAATTTCCAGAAGTTTATACTACTGCACCTGTGTATAATGCCCACATGAACCATTTGACTCATATGTTGTGTTTAAATCTGGATCTGGTACTAACCAGAAATTTACCTCACTGCACGTCCCTGGTAGACAGGAACCAATGCAAAAGTAGACAGCGTAGACAAATTCTTAGAACAAGCCACAAGGTAATAGGCAGGGCCAATGCAACATGGTAGTCACTGCAACTGCAGGAGGATCCCGTCACAGTAGGTTGAACTAACACCAGTAGGTGATACAAACAAGTAGACAGAAACAGACCAGGGGGTTGGAAACATACTGTACAGTATTTAAGTGACTGGAACAGCTTAATACAGCAGCAGGGACTTCACAGTATTAGTACCGAAGAGGTAATCAAAACATTTCTGATTATTGAATAAAGCTCGGTCACCATAAAATAGATCATTCTTACTGGAGTCTCATCTACTGTTGAACACCCACTGGTGTAAAAGAGAATCAGTAAAAGAGAATAAATCACAATGCCTCTGACTACCGTTACAGTGACAGATATTCATTACTAGGAGCATTCAGTGACCATCATATAATACCGATATCAGCCTGCTAACCTTTGTACAATACAGAAAGCGTCACAGTGATCACCATATATTATACAGTAGGGTACATCACAATAGCACAGAACAATGGGTTGTCAAAGTGGGAACTGCATGAAAGATGTTTTTAAGAAAAGGAAGAAATATATGTTATCTCTTGTGGCATTTTACTATTAGTAATAATCACTACCACACTTGCATATTATTCCATGTAGTACAACATGAGCAAAAAATAAGACCTGGAAAGGGTAATGGAAAGCAAGCCTAATATACATTTGGCCACAAGGAGGGACTAGTTGTTGTTGATCAATTGATCTGCAGATATGAGCATGTTAGTACCCAGCATTACTCTGCAAATCTTACCATAGGCAAACGCAGGGGGGGGGGTTGTTTCCGGTTGCACAGACCCCCCCCCCCCCTCCTCTTGGCAAGTGGTTCAAATTATGACAATGATAGCAATTGTATATAATATAATTACTAGAGCTGCCGCCACAACATGCAGTGTAAAGGACAGAGCAGTGCTGGCGCACATGCCCAGTGGTAGCAGATTCTTCTACCAAGTTTGCTGCATGTGTGGATCTGAGCCCTCAATGAGTGCTCTGGACCAGACAGTGGCTGTCAGTAAGAAGAGACAGGAGCCTTACCATAAGGTGGGAGAATATGTTCTTAGAACGTGAAGTCCTGGATCTATTATGTTTGTGCATTATTTATTATGGTATGTTTAACCTTTTCCTGACCACTTGTTTAAATTATTTAAATATGTTTGATACAGGCTGTACTAGAGACAATTTATAAATATTAAAACTGTATTCCATACGGTATAGAGTGTATACATACAATATACATTAATGTCCAAGATCATTAATAGGTTCTTCTACCGCTCACCCACACTCCCGCACTTGCTCCAATGTTCCGCAGAGTGGGAGAGCGTGGACTGCATTTGGAAATCCCCCTCTAGAAATCCTGCGTTTGCCACTGCTTACAGCTACTTGTATTTTTCTAAGCAAAACAAAACCTTGGTGAAAGTGGTGACAGACTTCTTTATTTATTATTTTTGCTACTATAAAAGAGGTTTATATTCAGAGGGTGTTTCAGAACAATGCCTAGTGCCAGGGCCATAACAAGGGGGAGATGCCAGACAAGGGCTCACCGCCCAGCAGAGAACATATTTTGTCATTCTGTCTGTCAGCACTTTAAAGGAGAACTAGAAGTAGTGACCTAAAAAATGCAAATACCAGTGTATTGTCACTTGCTAGGTGTTGTGCCACAAGTACAGCCTGCATATACTGAGGCATTGAGTCTAACAATGTCTGGATTGTGCAAGGATTTTTAAGAGTTATAATTATCCTGATTCTCAGTGTTCCTAGTGTTTGAAGCATGTGTCTGTATTTTTCTTTTTTCCGCATGGCACTACAAGTTTCAGCATGGTAGCAGCTTATTTTTATGTTTAAAATTAGGGTATGCAGTCTGTTCTCCACTCCATTTTTTGTGCAAGGATAATGCCTGATGCCTACAGAAAGTGCTATCTCCAGCTTCATTCAAGAGCGGAGATATTGTGACCAAGATTGGCATCTTAGTTTCATGCTCACCAAACCAGGTGTGGTATTGAAAGTCGACAATAACTAGGTCGACAATGTCTAGGTCGACCACTGTTGGTCGACAGTAACTAGGTCGACAGGGTGTCTAGGTCGACAGGGTCTTTAGGTCGACATGTTCTAGGTCGACAGGTCAAAAGGTCGACATGCGTTTTTAATGTTATTTTGGTGTCGTTTTCTTCGTAGAGTGACCAGGAACCCCAATTAGTGCACCGCGTCCCCTCGCATGGCTCGCTTCGCTCGCCATGCTTCGGGCATGGTGCCTTCGCTTTGCTCGGCACAGATTACCGTTCCAATCGTAGTCCATGTGGATCGTTAAGTATGAAAAGGTTCAAAAAAAGAAAAAACTTGTGAAAAACTCATGTCGACCTTTTGACCCGTCGACCTAGAACATAGTAACATAGTAACATAGTAACATAGTATCTGAGGTTGAAAAAAGACAATTGTCCATCGAGTTCAACCTATTTGTGGTCTCCTATGCATGATGATTTGACTAAAGTTTCTGACTGATGCTGCTGTCGACCTAGACAGCCTGTCGACCTAGTTACTGTCGACCAATAGTGGTCGACCTAGACATTGTCGACCTAGTTACGGTCGACTTTCAATCCGGATCCCCACCAAACCATTGGTTGTCCATGCATGCACTTTGAGAACATCAGTAAAAAGGTCCCTATGGGCCTGGTTATAGCTGGATCTGATATTTATGCTGTCATTTTGGGGGTGTCTTTGAGCCTTAATCTTTAATCCCATACGTACTGTAGCTGCAGTGTTTCCTTTCTCTCTTTCTGAAGCCATGCTGTGCAACCGTAGGGCTTTTCGGAAGTTCAATAATAGGCTGAACTGCG